>NC_068393.1:24775373-24852873 GCF_023724105.1 Carassius gibelio
TATAAGATTATAAACAAAATTAATACACCGTAAAATCCTTCCGTACTTATGAAAGGCGTACATTTCCGTCACATATATATATGGATTGGACAGGATTGTATTTACTTACCCATAAAGTACCACATTACAGTAAGTTTGGCATTATATGGTTATAATTTGAATGTAAACATTATTCATGAATCATATTTGTATTCAGAGATTTGTGCATCTGTGTTTGTGTCTCAGGTTTGGATGTTGCGTGTCTGAACAGTTCTGGTTCTGCCTGCGCTCTGATGCGAGAGCAAAAACCCGACGTGTCCCGTCTGGACCTGAGGGTCGGCCGGATCCTGGACGTCCGGAAACATCCAGATTCAGCATCACTGCACGTCCAGGAGGTGGAGCTAGGAGAACCCGCCCCCAGAACCGTGGTCAGCGGTCTGACCAATCACATGCCTCCAGAACAGGTTAGCCACGCCCCTCAATCACATCACAGACTTCCAAATCAACTCCAAGATCTTTTTCATCTCCAAAGAACCATATGTGTACTCAAAAGTCTTCAGTGTCACATGATCTTCAGAAATCATGAAAATATGATGATTTACTGCTCAAGAAACATTTCTGATTATTATCAATGTTGAACACAGTTGTGCTGCACAATATGTTTGTGGAAACTGTGATTTGTTTTATTTTTCAGGATTCACAGATGAATAGAAAGTTCAAAAGAACCGCGTTTATTTAAAATAGAAATCTACTGCAACATTATAAATGTCTTTACTGTCACTTTTGATCAATTTAATGTTTCCTTGAGGAATTTCTTTGATAAAACCATCATATTAACGCCGTGTGATTGTGTGTGTGCAGCTGGTGGGGTGTCTGGTGGTGTTTCTGTGTAACGTGAGGCCAGTCAAGGTTCGAGGCGTTCAGTCGCAGGCCCGCCTCCTCTGCGCTGTCAATCAAGAGAGAATGGAACCCTTAGCTCCGCCCACCTCCGCTCAGCCTGGAGACAGAATCACGTTCCAGAATTACCCCGGTAAGAGACGCTCACCAGAACATCTGAGTCATTTGTCGGCTTGTAACGGATTGTGTTTGATGTGGCAGGTGAACCTGAGAAAGAGCTGAATCCCAAACAGCGGATCTGGGAGCGTTTACAGCACGACCTGTGCACAGATGCCAAGGGCGTGGCCACATATAAGGGCGTGGCCTTTGAGGTCCGTGGGAAGGGCCTCTGTCGGGCCCCAAGTGTCAGCAATGGCGAGATCAAATAACAGTCAAGCTTAATTTATGTGTGACATCGAAATCTCAGAAATAAATGATTAAATGCTACCAAAGGCCTCAGTGTTCTGCATAAACAAAGCTGCAGAAAAACCAGACGGGTTATTAGTCAGAAAGAGCTGAGACTCACAGTACCAAGGAAACCAAAGCCTTTCAAGACTGATGACATAATAGAGTTGAAGCAGGTTTGAGCACCCTCTGCTGACCAACAGCAGATAAAACACTCAGAAACAGCCTGACATTACTCATAACTTGTAAATAACATGTCTGCATCATCATCATCCTCCAGCAAACTAAAGCTGATTTATGAGTCGACAGGTAATTAAACACTGTGGACACTTAGTACCAATGATCAAGACCGCATAAAATATAAATAGAATTAACTCAAATAGTACTCAAAACAGAATATTCTGGATTGCATTATATATAATATTAGGAAAAATAAATAAATATAATAAATAGTATTTAATACAAATAACAAATTAATACAATTACTATGTACTATGATTTCTGAGTTCAAGAAAACATGTTATATAGAAAGGTTTTAGATTTTATATTTTTATATCATAATAATATATTATTATTTAGTAATATCCTGGGGTCGGTATTGCATAACACGTTTGTGACGTGTATCCGCTCTGACTCGACGCTTCCCGCAGTGGGCGTGTCTCTGAGCGCATGTGGGCGTGGCCGCAGGTGAGGGCGGAGACTAAAGCCCCTTCACCCAAGCACATCGTTTTAGTCTTCCTTCTGTTAAACAGGTAAATCTTCTGCTTTACATCTATCTTTTATTTCTGTACTCATGCATGTAGTTTGACATATCAACGTTGTTTTACGCACATGGTGGGAAGATTTCAACTTTTAGCAGGTAAATAAAGCGTTTCTTTCTCTTTTGCGTATGAACCTACTTGAGTTGAGTTACATGATTAGAAAATAAATAAATGAATGATAATAAATTGCTTCTTATCTAGAAAGCATTTCGGGCACATCAGGAGCGTTTTTGACGTCGTCTACGTTTTGAGGCGCGTTCTCGGTGATTGTGTTTATTTCGGGATCTTGAGATGGTTTTACCGGCAGCCGCGCGCGGATCGATCAGTATTCCATTATGACCCGGATGGTCCAGGATCTTTTTATATGCTCCGATGATGCTACTGAAAGTCTCGGGGGCGCGCACAGGTGAGAGGCAGCTCAGCAATGCTGTCCGGTAAAACTCACTCACTGTCAAACATTTACACACAGTGAGTCAAACATCCCGTGACTTTCACAAGAACGCACTGATATAAACTATCATCCCAGCTGACAAAATATGATCAATATTTTCGCTGACGTTCGCATTAATTCATAAAAACATGACGTTCTTTCCATGGTGATGCGATTCAATTCCGTCATTTCAAACTTTGAATGTACTCAAGAACAAAAGGTAACATTTAAAATATGTTGATTAAAAGACGTCTTTTTGACGTCTGCACGACGTATTTTTTAAAGCTTTGCTCATCTGCTATAGTAGAGATCGTTTCCTATCAGATGTCAAATAGACGTTTAGAAGATGTCTTTAAGATGATTTAGAATGAATGAAAAACAGACATCTTAAAGACGTCTGTCAGATGTTTGCACAAGGCAGATTTACAGACGTATCTGTGAAGTATCTTTGAAAGAATCTTGCTAGACCACTTAACGAAAGTTCCCTGTAATACGATGCTTTTTCTGCATGCACCGTGGCAAAACGGCGGTATTCATTGAAATAACACGGTATTTGCATATGGTAATGTTTCAGTACTGTGCTATTTAAACATACCGTGTTTTTACCATCTAATACCAGCATTCTGTAGACAAATACTGATGTGCCTTTACAGGTAGCACAGGTACATCTATAAAAGATCTTTTCATCCGCTGTGTACAAACATCTGATAGACGTCAGTTTTACATTCGTTCTAAATCATCTTAAAGACATCTTCTAAACGTCTATTTGACATCTGATAGGAAACGTATAGCAGATGAGCAAACTCTATAAAATATGTCTCGTAGATGTAATACAGACGTCAAATAGACGTATCTGAGATGGATGAGTGCTATCAGGGTATTCATACAAATAAATACATATATAGCAAATCATTCTGCCAGTCCAGCATTTCACATGAGAATGACACAAACTGGTCTGACGGCTGTAGGGTCAGCAGAGAAATGAATGAGGTGTAACAAACATATCTGTGTGTTACAGGTTTCAGGGTGTGTCAGACACACACATTTACATTGAAACGCCTGTTCTGGTGAGGCGTAAACTGAACAAACACACACATTCATGCTAAACTGCCTAAAGGTTTATGGCCTGAAGTTAATAAACACACCTACCTGTAGATGCATGTGCATGCATGCGTTTATTCACAAATGCAAAGACTGTAATCCACGTCTACAACTGGAAGCACAGAGAGGCTGCATATATATATATGATTTGTTGTTCTGTAAATGTGTTTGTTGAGAGGCAAAGGATTTATCCTTCAGTGCTTTAACTAATGCCTTGTTTGTTTGTACATTTTTAAGCATTCAATTTAAAAAAGTATATTTACCAACACATCTAATTTTTCTACTGAAACCTTTGCTAAATATGTTATCGAAAATGGCAAATAACAGTGTTGAGACAATAACCAAACTCAGTTAAACATGCAACATAAATTGAGATCACGTGACAATAGTTTTCAATGTTTACAATACAAAAATACAGGAAAAAATTTAATATAGTGAAACATTATGGTGTAAAATAACATTTTTCTATTTTAATATACATTAAAATGTAATGTATTTCTGTGATGCGCCGCTGTATTTTCAGCATCATTCCTCCAGTCTTCAGTGTCACATGATCTTCAGAAATCAGAATGATATGATGATTTATATCAGAATTTTAAACAGTTAATATTTTTTTGGAAGCTGTGATGCTTTTTTTTTCAGATACTTTCATGAATAAAAAGTTATGAAGAAGAGAATTTATTAAAAATAGAAATCTTTTCTAACAATATACACTACCGTTCAATAGTTTGGGGTCAGTACATTTCTATTCTTTCTTTTAATTGTTGAAATAAATGAAAACTTTTAAATGTGTTAAAATGATAAGAAGTGATATAAAAGTTTAATATTTTTAATAAATGCTGTTCTTTAAAAAAAATATTCATCAAAGAATCCTGAAAAATATTTGTCAGCACAACTGTTGATAATTCTAATAATAAATCATCATATTAGATTCATTTCTGAAGATCATGTGACACTTTATTCTGGAGTAACGATGATGGAAATACAGCTGCACATCACAGAAATAAATTAAAATTATATAGAATATTAAAATATAAACCATTATTTTATATTGTAATAACATTTTACAGTTTTTTGCTGTATTTTTGATAAGCAGAAGAGACATTACAAGTCTAACTGATCCCAAATGTGTGTATTGTATCTTTAATATTTAATATTTCACAATTAATGTTACATGAACTATTAAATATTGTGTTAAATTTTGTTTTAGTGTATGAGTGATGGCAGTATCTCATCTTTTGGACGAACAAGAAGATGACACACCCAATGGTGGCTACCATATGATGGTGACAATAGAGGATGGGTCACGCCCCCAGACCACGCCCACTGGCCGGCCACACCCCTCTCCGGTCACTTCCAGTGGCGATCAGGTTGACGACAGCAAGTCGACACGTTTGGCGAGAGGTTTCAGTAAAGCCTTGCGGAAAAACCAGGATTACATCCGCATCCCGGTCTCAAGGTCCATCGACTCCCTGCTGCCGGCGGAATGGTGGAAGACGGGAATCGCCTTCATCTGGGCCGCATTTAACCTCGTCCTCACTACGGTCATGATCACCGTCGTCCACGAGAGAGTCCCGGACAAGTCCATCAGCCCGCCATTACCGGACAAGTTCTTCGATTATGTGCCGCGTTTTGAGTGGGCTTTTTCCGTCACCGAGGTGAATGGGATGATCCTGGTGGCTCTGTGGTTCATCCAGTGGCTCTTCCTCAAGCACAGGTGAGCATTTAGTGAGACTCCAACCGTGATAGCAAACGTACATCTCCCCAGTTTCGGCCCAGAACCGGTCCACATCTGGCCTTCGTGAAATCCATGTGGGCCAGATCTGGGCCGAAACGGCTTGCTGTCTGGGTCAGAGACATCTATTTTATGTCTGAATTAAATCTGGAAGAAGTGTTTGCTCATCTGCTATACATCTACAAGACGTTTCCTATCTGGTGTCAAATAGACGTTTAGAAGATGTCTTTAAGATGTTTATGATTTAAAACCAGACGTCAATCAAATGTTTGCACAAAGCAGATGCTTTCCAGATCTTTATCAGACGTCTTGCAGATGTACCTGTGCTATCTGGGAACTAGGGATGCATGATTAATTGAAATAAAACTTGAATCATGATGGCTTAGTGCAAGTATCAACTTAAGTAAAGTAGTTTATTTCCAGAATGAAAATTTGTCATAATTTACTCACCCTCCACTTGTTCCAAAAAAAATCTTGGTATCTGAACAGTTGATGAGCTGGATTGACTTAAATAGTATTTTAAATAGTAACTTTTTCCTACTCAACTGTTCAGATACTAACATTTCAGTGCGTCATTGTGTTCATTTACACTTGAGCAGCTCCTGATGCAGTGCTTTTAGTATCTCGGTTCACAGTAAATGCTGCTTTACATAAACCCAATCTGAGTCTGAGTCCAGTATAATGTGCATTTAGAAACGTAACATTCACCAAACATCTTCACAAACCTTTAATAAAATGAACTTATAAACTGGATGTTGTCAACAAAAAAGAGGTTTAAGGGCTCCTTAAGGTTTAAAATAAAAGCTTGATAGTTTAATGTATGGAAATAAAGATATTAAAGACCATTAAAGCCATAAATATAAGTGTAATTTACTTTAAATACAATTCTTAAATGCTTTTTTTATTTGAAATTATACAATAGTAATATTCTTATTTTATTTGATATTTTTGTTATTCCTTTATATTGTTAATGTTTTTGAAAAGAAAGTCTCTTCTGTTTACCGAAGCTGCATTTCATTTGATAAAAAAAAGTATTAGATTGTGTAATATGATTGCAATTCAAAATAACTGTATTATGTGTGAATATGTAATTTATTTATTTGATGCAGAGCTGAATTCTCAGCATCACTACTACAAAAATATTGTGCAGCACAACTGTTTCTGACATTAATAATAATCAGAAATGTTTCTTGAGCAGTAAATCATCATATTATTCTGATTTCTGAAGATCATGTGACACTGAAGACTGCAGGAATGATGCTGAAAATACATCACAGAAATACATTCCTTTAAAATAGAAAACAGTTATTTTAAACTGTAATGATATTTAAAAAATATTACTGTATTTTTTAATACAAATACAAATAAATTAATTCATCCTGTTCACAAAAATTTAGCAGTTTTTCAGTCAGTCAGATCAATCACAATTGGTACAAGTTAAGTAAAATGCTTTACAGTTGCAAACATAAACTCATTATACTCACTCAATCCCATGATTCCTCCTTCTCCCGTTGTTTTGACAGAGCCATCGTGGGCCGAAGGTTTTTCTTCCTGCAGGGAATGTTGTATTTGTACCGTATGGTGACCATGTACATCACAACTCTTCCTGTTCCCAGCATGCACATGCACTGCGCCCCGAAGGTGAGTGCCGCTCAATCAACACTAACACACACGAATGAGTGAACTATCATGCAGTGTGCAAATAAACCTCATGGAATACTGCTTTAAAGCATCTTTATACAAGTTTAGTTCATTCGAAATTAATGCAATCAAACTCAAAGTCAAAGTCCACTTTATTTATATAGCGCTTTAAACAAAATACATTGCTTCAAAGCAACTGAACAACATTCATTTGGAAAACAGTGTCTCAATAATGCAAAATGATAGTTAAAGGAAGTTCATCATTGCAAATGAATGCACAGACACTATTTAAACTGAACAGTTTTTACATTTTGAGATGTTACTGCATGGTTAATGTTTTTTTTTTTGCTTGCAATGCTGAATTGCAGCATGCATTCACGGGAAGCTTTGGTGTTTTATCTCTTGCTTCTCTTGTGATTGGTCTGCTTCTGTCTGTAGCTCTACGGTGATTCTCAGGGCAAGATCAAGCGTGTTTTGCAGCTGGTGTCTGGAGGAGGTTTGTCCATCACTGGCTCTCATCTCATGTGCGGTGACTTCCTGTACAGCGGCCACACGGTCATGCTGACCCTCACCTTCCTCTTCATCCAGGAATGTGAGTATGAGGAAACCATCATCATCATTTCTATCGGCTCTCAGTCCACTTGTGTTCACACTGTTAAGGATTGGTTCTGTTTTGTGTGGTAGACTCGCCCCGGTCGCTGCTGTGGCGTTGCTATCACCTGATCTGCTGGTTCCTAAGCGCAATGGGTGTGATCTTTATCCTGATAGCGCATGAGCATTACAGCCTGGACGTAGTGGTGGCGTATTTCATCACCTCACGCCTCTTCTACTGGTACCACACCATGGCCAACAACCGGGTAAAAGCTTTATAAAAACTGCTGGAAAATTTCTTGATTTTAACTCAGAATTGTGAGATTCTGATAGGATTCAAAATTCTAATAAGAAAAGTTGGAACTGTGAGATGAGTCGCATCTTTTGACTTCAACTAGTTTTGGCATTTTGTTTCTCTATACGTCATCTTTGAAGCTGCTTAAACAATAGCTAACAATTGATTTTCTTACTAAGTTTGAGCAAAAGCTAAACCTCATGAATTCTACTTTGATTAAATGTTGCGAATTGCTCTCCTGATTTGTAGACCTTGAGAGGATCTCCTCACAACTATCTGAACCGGATTTGGTGGAACCGCGTGTTTAACTTCCTGGAGAAGAACGTAAAGACGACGGTTCCCTGCTCGTTCTCGTGGCCGCTGTTGCCTCCATCTGCCGTCTTCAAGAACCCGTGCAAGAGCTACTCAATAGTGCAGAGCGCACAAGATTAATGACACCACAAACACTACGCCTGCAAATCAAGATCCTGTTTACTTGAGCACAGCTTTTTACATGCTTTGAAGAATATGTTTTTGTGCAGTTCCTGATGAACGTAGACACATGCTGCCATGTTCCTTATAGTATTGTTTTCACACTGTACTTAAGACATAATTCAAATGTTTATTCGTATTTCTCAGTGAAGGATTTTGAAATGTGTATTGTTCACAATTGTATAGTTTGTATTTTAATTTATTTGTTCTGTACCTTGTGAAAGAAATGTATTTGTTTAATGAATGTCAGAAAATAAATACTATTTTGTTCAATTTTATACAAATGTGATTTTATGGTTTTGTGCATATTGTGACTGATATAAAAACTACAAAAATGACTGAATAAGTTGCTTTGTAACTGACAGCATGTGTGGATGGGTTTCCAAAGTAATGGTAAAGATGTATATGGAAAATGGGAATTTTAAATAGTCATAAAAAACACAATACTTTACCCTATTAAAAAAAACTGCATATGCTAGTTTTTGACGTATAGCAGATGATAAAACACAAAAAATACATCTTGCAGTCTCCGTGAATGTGCCATCAATGTTCTCCATTATTTCCCCATTGTTAAAATTGAATCTTTTTCATTCTAGTTGAACATGATGACATTTTTATTTACGTCTGAAGGGTCTCCATCAAAGATTTCGACCAGTTTCCAAGTTTTAAACAGCCTTATATACTGAAAACCTTTTTGGAGGTTGGTTTATTACTTGACGCAAACGCGTGGTTCATTCAGATATTTATCCGCATTTCTTGAGGTGATTATTTATTCAGACGGGAAGATTCACGAGCCTTCATTGTCGAAAATCGAGTAAATCTCGAAACGGAGTAGTTCAGCTCTGATGTTGATTCAGTAACCGCTGAAGAATTCATTCAGGGAGTCGTTAATCTGATTCAAACCAGGAACGTGAGTGAAAATGAATCACGACCAGACGCTGTTCAAATGAGTCAAATTGGTGAATCGAACAGTTCAGACTGGAAAATTACTTTTATAAATCAGCCATATATTTTTCTTTTTAATGTTGTGGTGCCGCCGGGGAGTACGCAACAAACTGCTAAGAAGAGTTAAAAACCAGTGGATCGATAACCGCTAACGCGATTGAAATCCAGTCTGTATGTGTAATATGATTAAGACAATTAAAGTTTTTAAAGACGTTTATTTCTGAGAGGAATCGGAGAAAACTTACAGTGCGCTGCGCGGAGCTCCGCGACCGTTAGCTGACGTTCCGTTATTGCCATGGCAACTGTGGATTTGTGACGTGGCGATGACGTCACAGAGCATAGTATATAAATTGATGCGAGTCAGTAGAACGACAGAGAGCTTTGGAGAGTTTGAGGGTGATTTTACTGCTATAGACGAGAGCCAGTCCTTATTGAGTCTTTATATACAGTTTATAGAC
Organism: Carassius gibelio; assembly: GCF_023724105.1. Classification (NCBI taxonomy): domain Eukaryota; kingdom Metazoa; phylum Chordata; class Actinopteri; order Cypriniformes; family Cyprinidae; genus Carassius; species Carassius gibelio. The sequence continues at coordinate 24,785,062 of NC_068393.1, forward strand.
ACAGTTTAAACAGACAGTTTGATTACTGTACAGTGTTAAGTACAGATTATTGATCTGTCAGTCTCCGAACACCACACAATGTCCACAGAGGTCAGAGAGGTGCTTCTGGAGGTTTACCTCAACGGTGCCTTCTACTGCAGGGAAAGTTACTGGGCATCAGATGATAAAGATGTGCAGCTGGAGTTTGAGATCACCAATGCCATCTATGACCTTCTCGGCTGCAGCGCATCTCAAGAGATAGATGTGCAGCTGGAGTTTGAGACGGACGATCACGTCTCAGTCGGTCACTGCAGTCCAGGAGAGATGCACATGGAGCTGGAGACTGATGAGAATCAGAACATCTCAGTCTGTGAAGTGAAAGACTTGCAGCTGGAGATGAACAGGAACGTCAGCGTCTCAGAGCTGAAGAAGCCTGCGCTGGTGTCTGAAGATCTGAGAGACCCAGCAGGACCTTCAGTGGAAGACAGCGGTGTTCAGGAGAACAGCCCGACAGGTGAAGACATACATTTATATGTCTTAATCATGTTTATTTGTGTGGTTAGAGATGTTTCTGATAGTGTACTATTATGTTAGGTTGAAAAAGACGTAATACTGTTTTCCTATTATTCGTCCACTTCTTCTGACACCCTCATTTTCCAAGAGTAAAATATCTTTGAACTTTCCAGTTACGACTATCAAATTTGGCAGGGACCTTCAGGCTGATCTGATTTTGTTTCTATATCTTTCTATCTATCTATTCGTTAAAAATGGTTGGATACATGCCATCAACAGCTAGCAGAGGACTCATAGTTGTTTGTAAATGTCTAATTGGTTTTTGATGTGGTTTCTAAGCAGTCAGATGAGGTCTAATGGGGTTTAAAGTATGATTTAGAGTTTCTCTGAATTATCAGAATAAAAAATCTAAACCTCATGCTTTAATTTTAATTTGTCAGACAATGGTTTGATCAAGTTTGTCATCAAACTTTACTTACCTTGTTTGTTTTCCTCTTTTTATTTTTTTTAGAAAGCACTGCTGGGTGGATGTTCAAGAAAATAAGTGCAGTCTTCCAGCAATTGACTGCAATCTTCCAGACAAATGCACTGAATGCTGTTGGGGAACCTGAAGTGGATCTTCTTGATCCAGAGGAATCATTTGGTCCAGATCCCAGCATTTCCAAGCAAGAACTTGAAGTGAATCTGGTCGATAGCGAACAACAGTGTGTCCCAGATCCCAGCGTTCCTGATCCAGAACCTAAAGTGGATCTTCTTGATTCAGAGGAATCATGTCTCCCAGATCCCAGCATTCCCGAGCCAGAACCTGAAGTGAATCTGGTCGATATTGAACAATTGTGTGTCCCAGATCCCAGCGCTCCTGCTCCAGGACCTGAAGTGGATCTTGTTGATCCAGAGGAATCCTGTGCACCTGGTCCAAGCGTTCCCGAGCCAGAACCTGAAGTGACATCAGAGCATTTAAGTTTGGAAAACTGCATCCGTCTTAATGTGTCCAAGCTGGAGGATCGTTTGAGGGAATGTACAGTGTCCAAGACTCCTGTCACTGAGGTCTGGCCCAGGGTCTTCATTGGAAATGAGTAAGTAGTCTACTAATAAATACAGTGCATTGAAATAATAATGCATTGCAGGAGTAACAAAGACAATGATATATTTTCTCATTGATTTACAAGTGCTGTCATTTCATTATAAATCGAAAGACCAACCTAAGATGTTGTGTTTTTTTGCAGAGAGACTGCATGGGACCGAGATCAACTGAAGGAGATGGGAATTACTCATATCCTTAATGCTGCAGCGCCAAAAAAGGACCTGAAGTTCTTGTTGGGAATGGCAAGCGAGAAAGACCTTCTAGGAACGGTCAACACAGGGTCCAGATATTACAGAGGCATGAACATGACTTACTGTGGCCTGCCTTCGTTCAGACACTGGGCCAATATCAGCAAATACTTCCTGCCAGCAGCCAAATTTATCCATAAGGCCTTGAGGAACCCAACGAGTAAGAGCTGACACACACACACACACACACACACACACACACACACACTCAATTTCTCATCTTTTATCAAGTGTTCTACAGTCTGGGAATGGGTTTTCTGACCATCGTTCTGTTTTTCTCTCCTCAGGTAAGGTGTTGATTCACTGCACACAGGGTCTTAGCCACTCGGCGACTCTGTTTCTGGCTTATCTGATGATCTGCCATGACACGATGGTGGAGGAGGCCATTGATCATGTCATAAAAGTGAGATGCATCAAGCCCTATTTCGGCCATCTGAAGCACCTGGCGTTCCTCAATGCCGACCTTGTGCTGCAGCGAAATCTAAAGCTACAGGGGGGGAAAACAGACAAAAAGATGAACAAATGGCAGGTTAAAACAAAATAGAACACAGATTTAACTAGAATAATTTGAAATGTATTATTGAATATTACATGTATTAAAAAATGAGACAAAAGAGGTTGTTGGAAGTGTGTCTGATTTCTGAATTCCCTCATCTCTAGAAACAAATACCAAGCTTGAGTAGAAAATAAAACATGCTTTGTTGAGGCTTGACTTGCATTATATTTAATAAAAATACAATAAAACATATCATTACATAGGCATTTCTCTCCACTGGAAATATACTGTAAATATATTTTTGCAATTCTTATGCATGTGTATCTGCAGTGTTTCTTTATTTATTACTTATGGTGTATGTCATATACAGCAATCTTAAATCATGTTTTTCAGTCAGTCAGATCAATCACAATTGGTACAAGTTAAGTAAAATGCTTTACAGTTGCAAACATAAACTCATTATACTCACTCAATCCCATGATTCCTCCTTCTCCCGTTGTTTTGACAGAGCCATCGTGGGCCGAAGGTTTTTCTTCCTGCAGGGAATGTTGTATTTGTACCGTATGGTGACCATGTACATCACAACTCTTCCTGTTCCCAGCATGCACATGCACTGCGCCCCGAAGGTGAGTGCCGCTCAATCAACACTAACACACACGAATGAGTGAACTATCATGCAGTGTGCGAATAAACCTCATGGAATACTGCTTTAAAGCATTTTTATACAAGTATAGTTCATTCAAAATGAATGCAATCAACTCAGTTCAGTGTCAGATTTTATTACTTCACTGTAAGTCTGCAACATTATGGTTATTTTCATCAATATTGGCTGATGTTTTGACATTTTGAGCATTACAGCCTGGACGTAGTGGTGGAGTATTTCATCACCTCACGTCTCTTCTACTGGTACCACACCATGGCCAACAACCGGGTAAAAGCTTTTAAAAAACTGCTTTGTTTAACTTCCATTCAATATTCTTGCATGGAAACTCATGTGGAAGATTGCAGATTTGCTGAGAGTCAGGTGTGTGATGACACGATTAATAATAAATATTCACTTATGTTAAAAATCTGGGAACAATCTTAATGGTGCAGGTCAAACTGACCCTAACTGGATTCAATAGTCTAAAAACACACTATGGAAGCTTGTTCACACCATGCAAAAAGATTAAATAAAGTTAATTGCAACTTTTAAATGCGGAAAAAGTCAGAATTGCTAGGATTCAAAATTCTAATAAGAAAAGTTGGAATTGTCAAACTTTTTTTTTCTCTGGCAAAAAAACAATAGTGTATATAGAATAATTCTGACTTTATATCAAATAATTAATCAATTAATAATTTTTTTTTAGGATATTTGAGGAAGAATTGTTGCAATTTTCATTTTCATTTTTTTTTAATTTTGTGGCGGAAATGGGCTTCCATGTAAAACAGTAGACTTTTAAAATTAATAGTAAAAAATCATAGTAAAATAGTCAAAATATTAAATAATTAAGGTCAAAATATTAAAATGTTTTAGCATTTTAAATAGAAGTATGAAGAAGCATTTATTCTGCGTGCTCAAAAAGTAAGAGCACGGCTCTCGCAACTTTTGACTTCAAGTAGTTTTGGCAGTTTGTTTCTTTATACGTCATCTTTGAAGCTGCTGAAACAAAAGTTTTCTTACGAAGTTGGAACAAAAGCTAAACCTCATGAATTCTACTTTGATTAAATGTTGTGGATTGCTCTCCTGATTTGTAGACCTTGAGAGGATCTACTCACAACTATCTGAACCGGATTTGGTGGAACCGCGTGTTTAACTTCCTGGAGAAGAACGTTAAGACGACGGTTCCCTGCTCGTTCTCGTGGCCGCTGTTGCCTCCATCTGCCGTCTTCAAGAACCCGTGCAAGAGCTACTCAATAGTGCAGAGCGCACAAGATTAATGACACCACAAACACTACGCCTGCAAATCAAGATCCTGTTTACTTGAGCACAGCTTTTTACATGCTTTGAAGAATATGTTTTTGTGCGGTTCCTGATGAACGTAGACACATGCTGCCATGTTCCTTATAGTATTGTTTTCACACTGTACTTAAGACATAATTCAAATGTTTATTCGTATTTCTCAGTGAAGGATTTTGAAATGTGTATTGTTCACAATTGTATAGTTTGTATTTTAATTTATTTGTTCTGTACCTTGTGAAAGAAATGTATTTGTTTAATGAATGTCAGAAAATAAATACTATTTTGTTCAATTTTATAAAAATGTGATTTTACAGTTTTGTGCATATTGTGACTGATATAAAAACTACAAAAATGACTGAATAAGTTGCTTTGTAACTGACAGCATGTGTGGATGGGTTTCCAAAGTAATGGTAAAGATGTATATGGAAAATGGGAATTTTAAATAGTCATAAAAAACACAATACACAGCATATGCTAGTTTTTGACGTATAGCAGATGATAAAACACAAAAAAATACATCTTGCAGTCTCCGTGAATGTGCCATCAATGTTCTCCATTATTTCCCCATTGTTAAAATTGAATCTTTTTCATTCTAGTTGAACACATTTTTATTTACGTCTGAAGGGTCTCCATCAAAGATTTCGACCAGTTTCCAAGTTTTAAACAGCCTTTCCTAGTATATACTGAAAACCTTTTTGGAGGTTGGTTAATTACTTGACGCAAACGCGAGGTTAATTCAGATATTTATCCGCATTTCTTGAGGTTATTATTTAGTCAGACGGGAAGATTCACGAGCCTTCATTGTCGAAAATCGAGTAAATCTCGAAACGGAGTAGTTCAGCTCTGATGTTGATTCAGTAACCGCTGAAGAATTCATTCAGGGAGTCGTTAATCTGATTCAAACCAGGAACGTGAGTGAAAATGAATCACGACCAGACGCTGTTCAAATGAGTCAAATTGGTGAATCGAACAGTTCAGACTGGAAAATTACTTTTATAAATCAGGCATATATTTTTCTTTTTAATGTTGTGGTGCCGCCGGGGAGTACGCAACAAACTGCTAAGAAGAGTTAAAAACCAGTGCATCAATAACCGCTAACGCGATTGAAATCCAGTCTCTATTTGTAATATGATTAAGACAATTAAAGTTTTTAAAGACGTTTATTTCTGAGAGGAATCGGAGAAAACTTACAGTGCGCTGCGCGGAGCTCCGCGACCGTTAGCTGACGTTCCGTTATTGCCATGGCAACTGTGGATTTGTGACGTGGCTGACGTCACAGAGCATAGTTTATAAATTGATGCGAGTCAGTAGAACGACAGAGAGCTTTGGAGAGTTTGAGGGTGGTTTTACTGCTATAGACGAGAGCCAGTCCTTATTGAGTCTTTATATACAGTTTATAGACAAAGTTTAAACAGACAGTTTGATTACTGTACAGTGTTAAGTACAGATTATTGATCTGTCAGTCTCCGAACACCACACAATGTCCACAGAGGTCAGAGAGGTGCTTCTGGAGGTTTACCTCAACGGTGCCTTCTACTGCAGGGAAAGTTACTGGGCATCAGATGATAAAGATGTGCAGCTGGAGTTTGAGATCACCAATGCCATCTATGACCTTCTCGGCTGCAGCGCATCTCAAGAGATGTGCAGCTGGAGTTTGAGACGGACGATCACGTCTCAGTCGGTCACTGCAGTCCAGGAGAGATGCACATGGAGCTGGAGACTGATGAGAATCAGAACATCTCAGTCTGTGAAGTGAAAGACTTGCAGCTGGAGATGAACAGGAACGTCAGCGTCTCAGAGCTGAAGAAGCCTGCGCTGGTGTCTGAAGATCTGAGAGACCCAGCAGGACCTTCAGTGGAAGACAGCGGTGTTCAGGAGAACAGCCCGACAGGTGAAGACATACATTTATATGTCTTAATCATGTTTATTTGTGTGGTTAGAGATGTTTCTGATAGTGTATTATTATGTTAGGTTGAAAAAGACGTAATACTGTTTTCCTATTATTCGTCCACTTCTTCTGACACCCTGATTTTCCAAGAGTAAAATATCTTTGAACTTTCCAGTTACGACTATCAAATTTGGCAGGGACCTTCAGGCTGATCTGATTTTGTTTCTATATCTTTCTATCTATCTATTCGTTAAAAATGGTTGGACACATGCCATCAACAGCTAGCAGAGGACTCATAGTTGTTTGTAAATGTCTAATTGGTTTTTGATGTGGTTTCTAAGCAGTCAGATGAGGTCTAATGGGGTTTAAAGTATGATTTAGAGTTTTTCTGAATTATCGGAATAAAAAATCTAAACCTCATGCTTTAATTTTAATATGTCAGACAATGATTTGATCAAGATTGTCATCAAACTTTACTTACCTTGTTTGTTTTCCTCTTTTTATTTTTTTTAGAAAGCACTGCTGGGTGGATGTTCAAGAAAATAAGTGCAGTCTTCCAGCAATTGACTGCAATCTTCCAGACAAATGCACTGAATGCTGTTGGGAAACCTGAAGTGGATCTTCTTGATCCAGAGGAATCATTTGCTCCAGATCCCAGCATTTCCAAGCAAGAACCTGAAGTGAATCTGGTCGATACCGAGCAGTCATGTATCCCAGAACCTGAAATGGATCTTCTTGATTCAGAGGAATCATGTCTCCCAGATCCCAGCATTCCCGAGCCAGAACCTGAAATGAATCTGGTCGATATTGAACAATCGTGTGTCCCAGATCCCAGCGCTCCTGCTCCAGGACCTGAAGTGGATCTTGTTGATCCAGAGGAATCCTGTGCACCTGGTCCAAGCGTTCCCGAGCCAGAACCTGAAGTGACATCAGAGCATTTAAGTTTGGAAAACTGCATCCGTCTTAATGTGTCCAAGCTGGAGGATCGTTTGAGGGAATGTACAGTGTCCAAGACTCCTGTCACTGAGGTCTGGCCCAGGGTCTTCATTGGAAATGAGTAAGTAGTCTACTAATAAATACAGTGCATTGAAATAATAATGCATTGCAGGAGTAACAAAGACAATGATATATTTTCTCATTGATTTACAAGTTTTGTCATTTCATTATAAATCGAAAGACCAACCTAAGATGTTGTGTTTTGTGCAGAGAGACTGCATGGGACCGAGATCAACTGAAGGAGATGGGAATTACTCATATCCTTAATGCTGCAGCGCCAAAAAAGGACCTGAAGTTCTTGTTGGGAATGGCAAGCGAGAAAGACCTACTAGGAACGGTCAACACAGGGTCCAGATATTACAGAGGCATGAACATGACTTACTGTGGCCTGCCTTCGTTCAGACACTGGGCCAATATCAGCAAGTACTTCTTGCCAGCAGCCAAATTTATCCATAAGGCTTTGAGGAACCCAACGAGTAAGAGCTGACACACACACACACACACACACACACACACACACACACACACACACACACACACACACACTCAATTCTCATCTTTTATCAAGTGTTCTACAGTCTGGGAATGAGTTTTCTGACCATCGTTCTGTTTTTCTCTCCTCAGGTAAGGTGTTGATTCACTGCACACAGGGTCTTAGCCACTCGGCGACTCTGTTTCTGGCTTATCTGATGATCTGCCATGACATGATGGTGGAGGAGGCCATTGATCATGTCATAAAAGTGAGATGCATCAAGCCCTATTTCGGCCATCTGAAGCACCTGGCGTTCCTCAATGATGACCTTGTGCTGCAGCGAAATCTAAAGCTACAGGGGGGGAAAACAGACAAAAAGATGAACAAATGGCAGGTTAAGACAAAATAGAACACAGATTTGAAAAATGGTGCAGAGATTAAAAAAGAAAAAACTAGAATAATTTGAAATGTATTATTGAATATTAAATGTATTAAAAATGAGACAAAAGAGGTTGTGGTAAGTGTGTCTGATTTCTGAATTCCCTCATCTCTAGAAATAAATACCAAGCTTGAGTAGAAAATAAAACATGCTTTGAACAACGAAACATATCATTACATAGGCATTTCTCTCCACTGTAAATATCCTGTAAATATATTTTTGCAATTCTTATACATGTGTATATGCAGTGTTTGTTTATTTATTACTTATGGTGTATGTCATATACAGCGTTCTTAAATCATGTTAAATCAGTGTTATTCAACAGCGTCCTGCTTCCAGAGAAAGTGACGGGAGAAACAAAGCTTTTCTAAACTTTGAATCAATTGCATCACAGAAAGAGTTTGCTCAAAGCACCACATGCTGCACAAAACTATGTAAATGCAACACAAACTCAGTCCAAACATGCATGAGAACACCAAACATCCAAATGTTTTATTATAATGTATTAAATGCATTAAACAAATCATCTAATAACATTAAATATGGATTGTCTGTATAATATTAAATTGTAAGGTGTGTTTAATTAGGCCAATGAAGGCGTGAAATAGAGTTTTTTAAACAACCTTTCTGGTGTCTTTTTGAATCCATATTCATTGAAATTGCCTGGTAAAGTAACAGTTAAGAAAATAAAAAGTATCAAATTTTATGATTGCATTCTAATCTATAAATAATGTATAATTACTGTTAAATAGAACTAAACGTATGCAAATAAACATTTTAGTTTTCACGTCACAATACATTTTTTACATTTAACTAGAACAGAACAGAAAGGAAATTAAATATGTAAGTGTAATACAAATAATAAATTATAGTGGCTGGCATTCATTATAAACAACAGTTAATATTAAACGCAAAACCTAAATTAATTTATTTGAATCTAGCATTGTGTGGGGAATGTGTTAAAGAAATAAACCAGGTTTTATCCGCTTTTCCAGCCTGGTCATTGCTGGTTTTACAGGGTATTCTTTAGCTGGGTGACCAACATAAACCAGCTAAAACAAGACAAACTGAATTCTCAAATGGACGAATCCTAATGTTTATATAATTGCTTTATATAAATCACATTGGAATATGAGTCACAGAATGTTTCAGGTGATAAAATCTGTGACTTATATTACAGAAAATACAGACAGGTCATACAGGTTTGGAAGGACCTGAGGGTGAGCTTCATTTTTGAGAGAACTACTCCCTAAATGAAAACAAGAGTTAGACAAGCATTCAAGGCACGTTTGTTACGTGGAAACACTGAACGGACACATCACGTTCAGTTCAAAAACAGCTGATCTAATTGCCAAACAGGCAAATGTTCACTTCAAGAATGAACAAAGTTGTGTCAATGAGTTGGATGTACAATGGAGCAAACAGGAAAGGGTTAAATGTTACAGAATGGTTGTCTCAAACAGTAGCATGATGAAGGACAAAGTTCAGGAACACTTGTTTAATATCAAACTCACTGGAGAACAGGGTTACGCACTACCAAACACAATCATAAACAAGGACAGAACGAGACTAAGAGGTATTTTAAACATAGGGACTAACAAGGTAACTAAAAAGACAACAGGTGCACAGAATGAGCTAATCAGAACAACTCTTTAAAACCTGAACATAACTTAAAAACGCTAAAACAGATAATACATGTTACACTAAAAGGTTAGGGCACTAGACAATCCAGACCTGCTAGACATCACAGATTATGAAACACCTGCATACCTGCACATTCCAGGGAGGAAATGGTCCTTGTAATAATTCTCGCAGGTGGCAGTAAGTGTCACATTTGCACATTTCAGAGTCGCAGCTGACAATCCAAACACAGTTTCCGTGTTCCCTTCCGAAAATTAACCATCATTTTACTACGAAAAAATCCATACATACATTGCAGCAATGGTAACTACAAATTAACCATGGCTTTGATACTTCAAATCGCTTCAAATAATAATTTAAGAAGTATTCAGATAATATTTTTGTGTTATAATAAAAACAGACCTAAGAGAACAACAGGATCAATTAATTATATAAAATCAATGAGGCAATAATGATTGGTTAGTTAATAATTATCATATGGTTTCACTGAATAACACTGTTAAAATACATAATGTAATACAACATAAAAATGTATGTACATTACATATTAATACAAATGCCTGCAAAGGGCGCCAAAGGCCTGATAATTGCCGTTGTAACACTTACAGTATGATCAAATCCTTATTAAATATTGACCAAATATTTAATTCAAATATCCACTCAATCTTTCATTTTTGGCCACCTTTTTGCAATAGAAATGCTAGCCTCTATAATTTCTCCAACAAAAACTTGTGGACAACAACCCTTACAAAAACTAATCCTTGGTTCTATTGAAGTAAAATGTTCTTGTGTGTCATCTCTGAATGCTTGAGAGACTATAAAATCAATCAGACAACTGTATTAGTAAAATCATAGCCATATAGGCGACTAGCTACAATTGTAATTTGTAAATAATAAAATGTAATAAAAAAATTAGTTATTTACTTTTATATTTTATTGAAGTTCTATTTTGACCCCTATAGTAGGTATTTTTATTTATTTATTTGTTTTTATTTAGGGCCCTGGCTGCAAAACAAAGTTTGATGTGCATGTTTTGTATTTATTTGATTAGCTGCCGTGTAATAAGTGGGTGAAATTAAAGTGATCCTGCTCTCTTTGATATCTCTTGCAGTCCTTTACATTACACGTCACCATCCTTCTCCACAGACGCCTGACATCAGACTGAACCAGACAAACAGGTAAAATAAACACAGCAGCCTCTTACCGGAAAGGTCAAAGAGGTGGATATTGTGTCATTATCCCTTTTGCTCTATAGTCAAAGAAACTGTTTACTAAGTAAATAAAAACAAGGCTACACGAAGATAGCTACTCACATGAGCCAAGTAACAAACATGAACTAAATCATGTAAAATGTGATAAAACACCCCAATTTTCATACATGTTTTTAACTTAAGGAAAACTGAAAGTGTAGTAAGTGCATAAGCTAAGCAATCAGAGGAAAAATAATTTCTCAATCCTAAAAACTTAACTGAATCAATTTAGATTGATTAATCATTAATTAACTAAAGATGTTTCCTGAATGAACCAAGAAGGAATTATTGAAATAGTCACAGATCCGCTTAGGTTTGTGTTTGTGTGCTTGTGTTCCCAGAACGTCCTGGCAAGGTTCTCTTCTCCCAACATTATGTCTTCCTGTATCACAACGTTCTTTAAAGTTATCTTTAGATTAGAGAAAACTCTGAGTGTGTTAATGTTTGTCAAACCTGAGAAAGCAGGGTATGTCAAACCTGTTTCTTAAAGAGAAGTGACTTATACTCAGTTACCATGGTAACATATCCTATGAACCTAACCTGTTCTTTGTTAAACCTAGAGTTTCTTTCCATCTTCTTCACCTTTTTAAAGCATAAGAGATGTTTAAATCATTAATTCTTGCAGCAAAAATGCTTTTCTTACTTAGTATTCTTTGTTTTATTTCAAGTGCAAATATCAATAAAATTCCTAAATCAAGTTTCATTAATATACAAGTAATGATATGAGATATTTAGTCATGTTTCCTGCGGGGAAACAAGTGCATTTTAAGTAAAACAACTAAAATTATTGGCCATAAAGTAGGAAAAATAATCTTAATGCAAATGAAAACAAGATTATTTTTACCCCACTGGCAGATAATTTGTAAAATAAAAAAAAATTCCCTTTATTTCTAGTTTTGTTCGTTTGTTTTTCACACAGGAAACAAGACTAAATATCTCATGTCACTTTATTCATGTATATAGAAAATGCCTCTTGATTTAAGGCTCAGAACTCAGAGTCAGTTGAACCTCTGTCTTGTAACCGTCCCCTGGTCTTTAATAATGCTCTCAAAATGTTGTTTATACGTCATTCATTGTTTTTTTGTTTGTTTGTTTTTTTTGCTGAAATGTAGTGTCAAAGTGTTTTTTTTCATATTTAATCTCAGGTTTAAAAAAGTCCTGTGATGAGAAATCTTGTTTGCATTTGCAAGATAAATATACAGAATCTAGCTTTTGCAAATCTAGTCTTAATGACATTTATACTGTATGTGGTTTTAAAATCTGGTTTCACATCAGAAGTGTGTGCTGTGTGAAAGCTACATAAAACAGATTTAATTTTACAAAAGCACCACAAACTACAAAACTAAAAAAAGAGACTGGACTAAGCTTTTAAATTGCTTGATAATCAGCATTTTAATAGCAACATACAAATAGCACATAAAGTAACATCAATCAGCGAGTTTGAACTGGTCTGTTGCTTCATTTCACTGGTTAAATTTGGTAACGGCCGGCCAGCCGGTGTTGAAGCGGATCCAGTCGAAATAGTGCGCCACTTTAGTGTAAACGCCAGGATGATTGGGTTCGCCACATTTATCACCCCAGCTCACTATTCCCCACACGTACGACAAACCAGACGCGTCTGTGCACACCAGCGGCCCTCCAGAGTCACCCTGACACGAGTCCACCTTCCCCTCCAGGTCACCTGACACAGAAAACAACCAATGACGGCACAGGAACAGGTGAACGAAGATACACTCAGGACATGTTACTCATGATAATTTCAGCATCATCAGCAAGCTTAAAAACTTTCAAATTCAGAATTACAACTTTCACACACTTACACACACACACACACACACACACACAAACACACACCTGCACACTCCATTCCAGGAAGGAAACGGTCCTTGTAATAACTCTGGCAGTCGCTGATAATCGTCACATTTGCCCATTTTAGAATCGCGGCTGATATCCCCTCTTCAAACAGACAGATTAAGAGATAAGAAAACCTCAATTTTACCACCTTTAGAATTAAAAAACTCAATATAAGACAGGTTAACACAACACTACAACAATAAAACACCAATATTAGGAACTTGACAATTGAATGCAGTTGGAAACATGACACAAATTTTGCCCAGATTTGAAGTCTGGATGGGTTGACGAAAGTTCATGAACGCCTCAGAATCTGATTTTTCTTTAGTCTCAGACTACATTTAAAAAAAATGCTGGAATGTTTCAACCCAACTTTGGGTCTAATTTGGCTTAACCCAACAATTGGGTTAAATTTTTCTGTTACATTTTTAACCCAAAAGTTGAGTTAGTCCATATTTGACCCAAAGTTGGGTTAAAACAACCCAGCATTTTTTTTAAGAGTGTATGATTCCATCCAGTTGGAGGATTTCAGATATATTTCATATTTTGAGCTAGTTTTAGAATGTTTTAATTCGTCATGCTTTTACATAAATGCATGGTGCATTCTTATTTTTTATGCAATATTTATGACTTCCACATGAATGCAACTCTTTATTTTTCAGTTTCTCTCTCTCTCTCTCTCTCTCTCTCTCTCTCTCTCTCTCTAACCAGACACAAACTTATGAATGCAAACCAGAGCTAGAAGATTTTGTGCGTAATTGTGGAGCCGAACCTCTGTCGCGGCCCCAGCCGGAGATGGTGCAGGTGTCATTGGGCTGGAACTGTTGGGTTGACCAGGGCACGCAGACGGCTCGGACCGCGGGATTGTCCTGCATGCACTTGTCTGAAAGATTCAGCTCCTCCAGCTGCACCAAAGCGATGTCGTTCTCGTAGGTTTGAGGGTTATATTTATGATGGATGATGATGTTCTTTACTGGGATGCTGTCCGTTGTCGACTGCTTACGATGCTTCATCCAGAGAGAGAATTTGATTCGGAAGGACCTCGGTTTAGGCCTAGAGACACACAAATGTACTATTGTGTTCCGGTAGGGGTTCAGTACAGGTTGATCAAAACGTGTGGTGATTGGTTGTACCTGACACAGTGGGCGGCGGTCAAAACCCAGCAGCCGCCCAAATACGCCCCTCCGCAGTGGATCGAACCTTCATCCTGAATGGCCACCTGCCACTGTATCTGGGTCTACATAAGTCACACGCAGAGGTCATTCCTTACTGGTTGGCATTACATTTCTTGTAAAGTTCAAAACAAATGGACATTTAAAATATAAGAATAATATTCATTATTTATTTCCACAGTGGACGTGAGAATTTATGAATAAACCAGTCATTTTAAAATCATCCAGGTCTACTGACATTTGACATCCACTTCGAACATTATTGCTCAAGATAACGTTTGTTAACTTTATAACACGTAAATCCACTTAGCCAACAACGATGCTATAGAGCTAGTGAAAAAGTGGTAGTTATTAAAATAAAATGAGGACAAATACAATAAAATGTCTCTCAAAAAGCAGGTATAAAACACTACAGAAATTGAATAGTCAAATGTAAAATAAAACTGCAAAGTTTTATCTGTGTGAATGAAATATGAAATATAGCTACTAAAGTTGGTCAGTAAAGAGCAAAGAGTGATTTTAACTTTTGTTTTCTTAATACACCTGTATTTATAACTTTAAGGATGTGTGTACATTACGTAAAAACCTGCCAAGACTGGCATTTTGACCGTTCAAGCGCAAAAAGACGCAAAAAAGATTTAAATGCGTCATTGAGCGCGCATTGACATGCACATGTTCGTCTGCGCTTTTTTAAATTAGTTTATATTGCTTTATCACTCAACGCGGCGAAAACATTTAATCAGTTCTGCGTCGCGCAATTATTTAGTTACATTCTACGATATACACATTCAGAAACAATAACAGAAACTTTATCTCAACATAGCGATATATATCATCATGTATCAACTTTTCTGTGTTTCTGAAGTTTTGTATTTCTCAAGACTGACCGGTAAAGCCTCTTCCCCTCCTACTAAGCGCTTCTTGCGCGAATGGGAAGTCTTATCGTCCTCCTGTTTGTACACATACTCCTTATTGGGAATGCCGCACTGCAGCTGGTCCTCTGCAGTCGAGCGGATGGTTTTGATCTCTGGAACAACATGATGGATGTTGATTCAGCTGTATGACTCAAAACTAAAATTACTAAACTTTAAACTTTGACCAGATCTAGAAGGGGATCCTCCAGAGATTTGTTTGCTGAAGTGACAGACATTAGCTGTGACGTTTTTCTTACCTGACATTGGATCGGAAAACAATTCTTCTTTTTTTTTTGGTGTTGTTACTTTGTCTTCTGAAACACAAAGAGAAGGGCAGAAAAAGTGTATCAAAACTAACTGTGTAACAAAAATACTATTAACAATTATTATCGCTGGACTCAAAAATTGACATTCTTTTTTTGTTATTGTTAAGTAGTTTTTCCTTCTTGTTTATTCATCTTTATTCATCCATTCAGTCTTATTCTTTCAACCTCGTACTTTCTTTCTGCACTTTCTTTTTCTTGTTCTTTCTTTTGTCCTCTGTTGTTTCTTTCTTTCAATATTGTTCTTCCTTATTCTCTTATTCTTGTTCTTTCTGTCTCTAGTTCGTTTGTTCTTTGGTTCATTTGTTCTCTAGGAAACAAAATGAACAATTCTTTCTTTTGCTCTCTCTTTCTCATTCTTTTTCATTCTTTCCTGTCATCCTGTCATTCTCTCTTTCTTTGGTTTTCCAGCAGCAATCAAACCTTACAGTTGCACCAAAATTTGTTCTAATAAAATTGGCAAAAGGTTCTAAATTCGTAATGAAGGACCATCAGACAAATAGAAAGATTGTGGGAGGAAAAGTATCTAGATCACAGACAAATCTATTCAGATGAGATTTGATTGCAGAGCTGTAAAACAGGAAGTAATAAAATTGTAACAAGATTGTGTGAAGAAAACAGAATTTGTTTATTTTTTTGTTTTTGCAAAAAGTTAAAAAGTTAAAAGTTAAAGGAAAAGATAAGCTGTTTCTGCATTCAGAAACTGAATCCTAAACTGAACAGTAATGAGATCTCAGAAGAGTTCACTGACCAGTGTGTTCATCATCTCCTCCCAGACAGTCCCTGATTCCATCTTTGATGGCAGAACGGGGAATACAGACACCCGATTTACAGAGGAAACTCTGGCCTCGACATTCTTCACACAGCAGAAACAGTACAATCAGGATTAACAGTGCACTTCACTCCAGCATCACCAAAGTCATGGGTTCAATACAGTAAACAGGAAGAGGAATGATGATGTCAGACTCACTTTGGCAGCACATCTCGTCACTGTTGTCTCCACAGTCATCAACACCATTGCAGGGTTTTCCACTGGATAAACACTTCCCGTTCGCACACATGAACTTCTTACAGTCGGCTACTCAGAGAAAACCCATCAGTGAGAGTGAGAGAAGTGTCAAAACAACAGATTATCATTATTAAACATTAACATGGTGATGACATCCGAGAGGAAACAGCACCTTGAGGTTCCTCATAGCACTTTGCGACGGCCACCGTAGTGCCTTCTGTGATTTCCTCTGGATTATGGATCCTACACTCAGCCAATGAGAGCTCATATCCCATGCAGCGAACCCTCATACACTGACGTGGCCATTGAGTATCTTTGTTAAGAGATTTATATTCGATAGTATCCGCCTTCTCTGCTCCTCTGAGAGACAGACAGAACAAGATGAGCAATCAGTGCTGAGTCGAGAGAAAGGGATGTCTTGTGTGCAGGTGTGTTTACCTTTCGACTTTCAGAGGGTTTCGACAAACCACATTTGCTGCAGCCATATTCCAGCCTTTGCCACATACCAGCATTTTCCCCAAATGTGTGTTTATCTCGACCACGTTCTTAGAGTCAGAGACACTCACAGTTACATACACCTTGTCTGTCGCTGGACACAAACATGTGCATAAAAGTTGAATACTTTCTAATTCCACACCAAATCATCTGACACTCTTAATCATTGTATCATATTCCGGGTCAATTTTGACCCGAACACCTTTTTGAGTTGTTGGAAATGCTGGTTAAGCTAGGATTTGTTTTTCTTGAAATTTCATGATTGTTTCTTATCTGGCCTGCAAAGTTTTTGCATTTTGAAATGTTGTAATATGCATACAATATTTGTATTCCCGAATTTTGACCTGCAGAATTAATGGTTAACGATAACTGCACAGACCTAAAATAATTTTAGAAAACTGTGAGTTTTATCTCATCCTTTTTTCAACTGTTGTCTGACTATTTATTTTTACATGCAGTTGCTTGACATTTGTGTTTGAAGAAATGCACGCTGCGTTGAATGTTTAATAAGTGGATGTTTGTCAGTTTCGCTGGGAATCGAACCCAATGATCTTAGCGTTGCCATACTCAGTGTTTGCGCTTCTGCAAAGTACTACAAATAAATAAATACATATAAAAATAAAATAAAATACGGTTAATAATTTCACATTTTGTGAAAAACAATTAAAAATAGTTGTTGAATAAATTTTAAAAAATTGGGATAAAGATGTGGGGAAAGTATTAATGTTAGTGTAATTTTTGGTGAATTGTGTTGAATCCAATCAGAGTAATTTCGACCTGGAGCATCTAGGTTTCCATAAATGCACCTAGATGCCAATGTAGGACTTATAAAGACACATCAATAACTTCTGTTAAATTCCAAAGAAACATATAGCAACATAAAGACTTACTCTGGAAAAACGGTCTGATATTGATTAGGTAATATTTTGAGTTCACCTTTGCAGGATGGGCTGAAGTGTGAGAAAATGGGCGTCTTGGTTCTGCAGGAGATGGCGTTGGCCTGACACATGGAGTAATACACGGGTCCTTCCTGAGTACAGGTGTTCTGCTGCCGTGGACATTTGTAAGGCATCTTACAGACACACTGTCCTTCGATGCATCGCCTCCACGGAGGACAAAACACTTTAGAGCAAGACTGCCATGTGTATTTCTGATTCAGACATTGGGCTGCACCCAAGAAATCCTCATCACGTTCTTTTGGAACTTTGGGATTTGAATCAGATTGGGACTCAGAGTCACGCCTGGATTCTTTTGGTTTTGGTAAAGTTTTGGGTTCTGGAGATGCCGATGGTACAACATCTGATTCTGTTTGGTTTGCTATTGGTTCAGAGTTTAATGGTCCATTTTCTT
Organism: Carassius gibelio; assembly: GCF_023724105.1. Classification (NCBI taxonomy): domain Eukaryota; kingdom Metazoa; phylum Chordata; class Actinopteri; order Cypriniformes; family Cyprinidae; genus Carassius; species Carassius gibelio. The sequence continues at coordinate 24,803,127 of NC_068393.1, forward strand.
CAGTTTTCTGATCCAAGTCTGGTTCTGTTTTCCCACTTTGGTTTCCCAACTCTTGTTTTTGCATCAAGTCTGTATCTGTTTTTTCCGTTGGATTTGTATGTGACCAAGACTCTTGTTCCTCCTCCAAACTCTAATCAGATGAAATAAACTTTAAGAAAATGGAAACTACAACAGTTCAAGTCTTAATTCATCTTTCCACAAATTAAGGTCCTAAGTGGGAATGAATGAGAAGTTGTGGCAATCAAATTCTGCATGTACTGCAAAAAACATATATATCTTCCTGTATTTTTGTCTCGTTTTTTTTTTTCTTTTTTTTTTCTCAGTAAAAACATCTAAACATCCTTAAGTGACTATACATTTACTGGAGATGCGAGAATAAAGATTTGAAATTTTATTTTCAGTTTAAGCTTAAAACCAGAGCAAACTTCTGTCAAACAGGAATATTTTTTCCTTTTAAGCAAATTTTTCTGAACTCATTGGCAGATATTTTTCTTATTATTTGAAAATAAAATAAAAAAAACTGCTACTATGTTATTTCTGCATCTTGATTAAAGTTAATTCAATCGTTTAACATTTTTACTGTAAAAAAAAAAAAAAAAAAAAAACAGTGGTGAAGAACCACACTTTTTGCAGTTATTTTTGAACAGAAGAAACAGTAAAAGTTGTTTTAAAAAGGTGTTTTTCAATTTTTTTCAAATTTTGTGAAAATTAAAATTAATGGAGATTGGTTGGAAATTGTATAATCTGTCTTTGGAGGTAAATGTGGGAAAACTAATGAATTAATTTAATTAACTTGCAGAAACCCTGAATAATAATAATAATGATAATGTTCCTAATTTAGTTGTCTAAACAAAGCTTGCTGTTGCATATTATGATTATTGTCCTCTTGCCGTGATTATTGTCGTGTTGTTCATTTGGGAGTCACACTTGTGTTGTTCGTGTTCAAATGTGACCAGACACCTGAAATTTAACTTTTTTTTTTTATTTCCAGGAAAATCAATGTAATATGTTTATATTTCTTTTTGTTGTAGATTATTTAATCATACTAATTCATATTTGTGCAATAACTATAATACATTTTAACCACTGAAAATAATAAAATAACAAATTCTAAAATGTGCATATTTTCAATTAAAGCAGTTTTCAATGTTAAAATAGAGAGTTTTTAATCCTTAATTTTGAAGGCAGATTAGTGCCATCTGGTGCCAATAATACAATAAAAACATCTGCAATTCTGTGCTTTAGCCACTAGGTTCTTATAGAGCGCTATAGAAAAGGCTTACAAATCCTGGTTTAGAGATCTTTTTTTTTTTTTTGTGGATTTGGATTTATATTTAGACAACGTTTTGTAATGGTTTAGATTTTTTTGTCCGTTTTTCCATTAATTATACTACAGTCAAACCTGAACACAAAAGAAATAATTTTTTCACATAAACTTAAAAAAAAGAAAGAAAAAAAAACATTATCACAGGTTAATCAATCTCTTTTGCACTCATGATGTTTTAGAGATTTTTATATTTTAGATAATTTTTCTGCACCGTGAATGAATTGCAGATTTCTACACACACACAAAAATTATCTGTATTTTTGTATATTTCCCATTTATTTCCAAAGGTGGTCATTTTTGACCGCAAACTTTTTTTTTTTTTTTCATCGTCCAAAATTTGTATTTATTTATTTATTTTTGTGGAATTAAATCCACAATTTTGTTTATTATTATTATTTATATTTTATTTAATTTTTTGTGGAATCAAGTCCACATTTTTTTTTTTAATTAATTTTTTTTTATTTTTTGTGTAATCAAGTTTATTTTTTAATTTTTTTTAAAAAAATTTGTGGTTACATAGCTACTGCCATAAATGTCAATGAGTTTCATATCATTCCAATAAAGTAGTGATCTTTAAATTTTCAAACCTTTTTATTTATTTATTTACTTTGTCGGTCGATACACCCGAGGTTTAATAATATGAATGTAAATGTAACTCCATCAATCAAAAGAATAATGCTTTATTATATATATTTTTAGTATTTCTTCTGAAAATTAACATTGTGATGGAAGACATCAAACTGCTGAGATAAAAACAACAATGTGCGATTCATTCATCTGCTAAAACAAACAGTAGTTTGGAAATACGTCACAATCAAAGCAGATGAAGTGTGAAGATGAGAAGGTGAGCCAAATTTCATCAGAGTTGCCAAATACAACATTTTGCAATAATTCAGCTACAGGTTGATGCAACAGAGGACTTAACAAACTAAAGGTCCCACCCTGAAAACAAAACTAACGCTGAATGAGTTCTGTCATATAAAAACATTTTTAGCAATTTTATTAGAAGTGTGTCTTTGGTGCTCTATTAGCGCCAGTAGATTGATCACAAATAATAACTGTTTTCATGCAGGTTTCCAAGACAGTTTTTATCTTTCAACAGATGAGTTCATCAGTGATTAATGTTATGTGATCAGATGAAGGAAGCAGAAACTCACGGTGGTCTGGAGCAGAAGATACATGAAGAAGAAAACACTGAGGACCTTCATGATTCCTGCAGATCTTTCTTTCTCTCGGTGTGTGTTTCTGATCTTTGTCCTGTCGGCTCAGTTCACCCAAACACCTCCATCACACACACATTCAGACGAGCAATGATTAATGAATCAGAGAAGGAGGAGAAAACCCCAGTGGGAGGAGAAACGAGAGCTTCGGTCCGGAAAGGTCACCACTCTTGGTTTATTGACACTTTAATCATGTATAAATGTCCAAAATCCTATATATATATATTTATAGAGTTAGGGGTTTGTAAGATTTATGTTTATGAAAGAGTCTCTTTGGCTCACTAAGGCTGCATTTATTTGATTAGAAATACAGTAATAATAGTGAAATATTATTCTAATGTAAACATCTGTTTTCTGTGTGAATCTGTGTTAAAGTGTAATGTATTTCTGTGATGCTCCGCTGTATTTTCAGCATCATTCCTCCAGTCTTCAGTGTCACATGATCTTCAGAAATCATGATAATATGATGATTTACTGCTCAAGAAACATTTCTGATTATTAGCAATGTTGAACACAGTTGTGCTGCACAATATTTTTTTGGAAACTGTGATGCATTTAATTTTTAAGGATTCACAGATGAACAGAACAGCATTTATTTGAGTTTTTTTAATTATGCATGTCTTTACTGGCACTTTTGATCAATTAAATGCATCCTTGATAAATAGAATTATTTTCTTTCAAAGACAAAAAACCCAGTGTTATTAACCCCAAACTTTAACAATCCCTTTGATTTAATTGTACTATTATTATTATTGTTTACAATTGAAAAATATACAGTAACACTTAACAATAAGGATCTTTAGTTAACATGAACTACGAATGAACACAGCGTTTATTAATCTTAATGTCAATTTAACATTTATGCATTATTAAAATCAAAAGTGCTTGCAAGAATTAGTTAATACAGTGTGAATTAACATGAACGAATAATTAACGATTGTTCATTCATGTTAGTTATTACATTAACTAATGTAACCTTATTGTAAAGTGTTACTAAACTTACATATATTGTTTCATTGAATATATTTCTCCCCATATATATATCTATGTTTTTTAGACTAACAATTTTACAGTGTACAGATATCAGTCTATTCGCTCTGTATTTATTATCAGTAGTTAGTGTGATATCTGCAAATGTTAAATGAGGAACAATCATGAATTGCACAAGGATGTTATTTGTACATGAAATGCAGCAGTATTTCTCAATTCAAGCCAGCGGTCGTGACAGAAGAACTGTGTGCAAGTATTCTGCCGTTTCATTACAATGCGAGCGAAACACTGAGCAGAAACAGGACACTGAATAAACACGCATTGAGTTTGTTTAATCATTAACCTGCATTTCAATCTCAGTCTCAAACTAAACCAATACTTCTGGACTGAGCGGATAGCACAGGACACACATAAACAGATCATAAGCAGAGAGACAGGAATATGAAGTTACTGTTACCCGAGATTAAATGGTGCCATCTTCAAATTATGAATATTATATGTGATAAATTAATACCTTTAAATATTTCCAACAGCTAAGATGGAAATTATGCAAATAGAATAACAATGGTGATTTTCAATTCATTTGATTTTGCAAAACATAACCCAATTTTAGTTTTTTGTTACATTTTTAAAGTATATTTTATAATAATTATATGATTTTTACTCATTTTTAGGACCTACTTAAATAAACCCTAAACCAGGACATGATATATCTATATACTGCAAAAAAAAAAAAAAAAAAAAAAAAGAATAATAATAAAAAAAATAAAAATAAAGGGAACAGTGTTCTTACGAATTGTTCTATTGTTTTCTGTCAATTTATTAAAAAATTTTGGCGTCAAAAAACGTTTTTCTCTTTTAGCAACTTTTTCTTTCTCCAATTTGTTCCCCCAATATTTTTCCAGATTTACAAAAAAAAGTGCTTCAGATCTTTTCAGAGCCAAAGTCCTAAAAATGATTTTTCTTTCCCCAAAACTGTTTATTTTTTTATTTATATATATATTTTTTTCAGTAGAGGAAAATGTGTTTGATAAGTTTTCAAGTGTTTTAAAGAGAAAAGTTCTTAAAGTTGTGTTTTTGAACATTTTAAGAAAATGTGTTTTCACGTTGTGTTTCAGTTCTTCCATAATCACATCCTGACAATAACATGTCAACTAAAGGTTTATTTCACATGTAAATCTGCCAAACATACACTTGAGAACAAGTCACAGAATTTTTCAGACATTAAATAAAACCTGCAACACTTGTTTGTAATAACAATATCAAGTTCATCTCAGTATTTTATTGGTGTAAAGAAAAACAAAAGAAAACAGGAATGAAAGAGGAATACTTCTGAAACAGATGACAGTGGAATAAAACACTGATCAGACGAAACACAACTGGAAAGAGCGAATAAGTGTCGTGTGGCCAAGTATTCTGACCCAAGTGTAAATAAAACCCAAAGAGCAACAAACTTCTGAACTCAACCCATCTGTCCAAACAGCAGAACCCTCACACACACACACACACATTAATAACCAGGCGTGACACACAGTCTATCGTTATAAAGAGAGGTTTGCATACAGGTCAGAACTAGATTACACCGATGACCTGAAGAAACAGTCGAGAGCATCCCAGTTCAGAAGAAACCGTGCACTTATCTTTATTTACATTATAGAGGTCTATTATAATTATTCATTCTCTGAAAACAAGCTCATACAGTAAATGTTTTAAGGTGTTTTTTCATTGCACACTTGACAAGAGCTTGTTTAGTGAGAATTCATATTCAGAAGCACATAATCATTTAACATAATCAGGCAACACTCTTAAAGCAGAAACCTGCTTGTTATTATGTACATAATGCATAAACTATTTTTTTTTCCAGTATTTTTGTCATTTTCCATATATAAAAGGACAAAAACGTGGGAAAAAAAATATTTCTTTTTTTTTTTTTTCAGTGCACTTGAGATTTAAAGAAAAAAAAAACATGTTTCCAAAATAGTATCAACTGTATTTGATTATTGTACTACATATTTGCTTTTATACATTAAAACTAGAACATGCAAAATAAAATAAAAAGTCCCACCTGCTACATTTAATGCATTCAAAATAAACGTTTATACTTACAGTTCAAAGAGAGCAAAAAAACCCATTTCTAGAAAATAAAATGTTTCCTCTCAGCGTGATTGTTGGCTGATTATTATTGCTTTCAAATGAATATGAATTTTGTGAATTGCTTGAAGCGTCTAAACTTGTAATCAGCTTAATAATCTTATAAGACTGTAATTAATGTGAACGATACATGTACAAAGACACTCGACGTCTACAGCTGTGCAGAAACACACACACAATGTAAGACACACAGGCAGACAAACATATTTGGTCTTTAAAATATAACGATACATTCATTACAGCAGCTGTTTTCTGATTGGACGCCAGCGACTTTCTTCAGCCGTCTGATTGGCTGAACAAACGTAAGACTGTATTTAAACTACGAGGACAAATGAGAGTTCAAATCTTCCGGTTCGAGGTACACTAGCTTTGGTGCTTCGGTGACGGTCGTGATGTGCTTGTGTTCTTCGGACGTCAGCGCTGATCGTCTGCTCATCACGGAGAGTTTGTCGGAGAACCCTTCAGACTGCTGAGAGCCGCGTGGATGCGGAAATGAAGACGAGACTCCATTGAATAGTCCTTATAATTCAACCTACGAACACACAAACACAGTCAGACTCATCAAGTGTTACTTAAAATATGGTTTTCGAGCAGTTGTTTAAACTACTCAGAGGAGGTCAATATGACCAAAAATGAACCTCTTCTTTAAATAACAAGGCATTTTCATAAGTCCTCCGATGCTTCTCGCAATATGCGCTGTTAAAATTGAAAGAAGAAATTAATTTCTCCACCAACTGTACTTATGTGTTAAATCCGACTAAGTGGTTTAATAAGGAATGTAATAATCTAGTGAAATACAAATTTTGAACATTTTACTACATTTCTTTTGGCCTTTGAATTTGGCATGTGGGGACAATGCACACTGAGCCATATCGCACCATCAGCCCAATTTGTGATGCTATTTCTCAGCCACTTAAGAGAATGTGTTAAAGATTATTTTAGGTCTTGCTATTAGAGTTACTGCTCTACCTAAATTCCAATTTTGAACACTGTATGCTTCACCAATCTTTCTTTATGGATCCTTGAACTTGGCATGTGGGACAATGCACACTGCTGTATTGCGCCATCAGCCCAATTTGCTGCACTATTTCTCAGCCATTATGGAGGATGCATAAAAACAGATTTGACAAATTAATACTAGAGTTACTGCTGTAACAAAATCCCAATTTTGAACAGTGTTTGCTGCACCAATGTTGTTTTTGGGATCCTTGAACTTGGCATGTGGGACAATACACACTGCCCTATTCATGCATTCATACACACGCCATCAGCCCAATTCATGGTTCTGTTTCTCAGCCGCTTCAAAGGAGGCACTAAAGAAGACATAATGCCTTTATACTAGAGTTACTGCTCTAACGACATTCAAATTTTAAGCACTTTTTACTTAACCAATCTTTTTTTTTGGACCCTTAAACATGGCATGTGAGACAATGCACACTGAGCCATATTGCACCATCAGCCCAATTTTCTGCACTATTTCTTAGCCGTTACAGAGGTTGCATTAAAACAGACTTTACAAATAAATACTAGAGTTACTGCTGTAACAAAATCCATATTTTTAGCTAATATTTTCCCATATGTCAAGTTCAAACTGACACAGTAAAAGTGATCAAAACTTGGATTTCAAGTATCAAGAAGGCAGTAACTCAAACTCCTTTTATATTTCACTTCACTCAATTGTAACATTGTGTGCAGCACCATAGACTAAAGGAAGTGTTGTGTTATTTAGGGGATCTGATGTCATTTAATCTACTGTGAAAGTGAACTCACTTGGCGTCCTCGATGTAGCGCGTGGCTTTGATGTAATCGCCCTGCTGCTTGTAGAGTAAGCCCAGCTCATAGAGAGTGAAGGGGATCAGATAGTGATCATAACGGATGCGCTTCTCACTGTGAACACACACACAGTCATCATCAAACCTCCAGCTGATTCACAACACAGCAACAAAACACTCCACTGACTTACAGTGGCTTTAAAAAAGTGTTTACCTGCTCAGCACCTGTGTGAAGCACAGCTCAGCCTGCAGCAGTCGGCCCAGATGCTTCAAACACAAACCCTTCAACATCTGAACCAGACACTGATCGTCAGGGTGGAACTCAGATGGGTCTGACACACACACACACACACACACACACACACACACGTTTGTTTGTGTAACTCACTTGAGACTTGGCATGGACTTCTAGAGTTGATGACGAATCACATAACGCAACTCCTCAGATAAACATTTTTGGATTTTTTTTACATATTAAAACTTACAAATTATTGTCATTTTACAGTTGTACTTTTATCATTTCAGTTTCTTTTATTTTACAGTGAAATATTATACAAGTCACAATTCTTCGTTTATTTAATATTTTATTCAGTAACAATAATAAAAGTAACTAGATAAAAAGGTTTGTCAAGACACTTTAGGTTAGCTTGAGGAAGCCTAGCATGGAAGTTTGAAACAGTTGTAAGAGCCTGAAGTTTGAAAAGGTATAAAGATTAGATAAATGTTGATAGCATGTTTTTAGCAGGATTAACATGTATTGGAGTATGTTACTAGCATGTTACTAAGCATGATAAACAAGTGACTAGCATGTTGCTAGTATGATTAGCAAGTTTCTAGCATGTTGCTAGCATTATTAGCATGTTGCTAGCATATTTTTGCATAGTTAACTAGTGACTAGCCTGTTTCTATCGTGATTGGCAAGTTACTAGCATGATTAGCAAGTAACTAGCATGTTGTTAGCATAATTAGCAAGTGACTAGCCTGCTTCTAGCATGATTAGCATGTTACTAGCGTGCTTTAGCATGGTTAACAAGTGACTAGCTTGTTTTTATCATGATTGGCAAGTTACTATCTTGATTAGCAAGTGACTAGCATGTTGCTAGAATTACTAGCCAGTGACTAGCATTTTGCTAGCATGATTAGCAAAAGATTAACATGTTGCTACCAAGGTAAACAAGTGACTAGCATGTCACTAGGATGTTTCTAGCATGGTTAGCGTGGTATTAGCATGATTAGCATTCTACTAGCATGTTGCTAGAATGTTGAGCAAGTTACTAGCATGCCGCTAGCATGTTTCTAGCATGATTAGAATTTCTCAATGCAACCTAATAACTATTATTCAAATTTGGTCAAAATGAGGGATTATTAATTTGATTATCTTAAGAATAATAATAATAATAATAATAATAATAATACATATACTTATTACAATCACAATATATCTCAGTATGACAATAATCTTACACATTATCATCATTTTTATTATTATTATTCTTTTTTTTTTTTGGCCAAATTGTGCAGCAACCTGAAGCTCTAAAAATATATATATATATAAAAACAGCTATTTGTTTTTTTCCCTTAAAGTATGCAAATGTAATTTCTGAGGTCAAATTCAGTAAAAAAAAATAATTCATAAACATGTCTGATAAGATCATTGTGGTGTGTGTGTGCGAGTTTGGGCGAGTGTGTGTGTGTGTGAGAGAGAGAGAGAGAGAGAGAGAGAGAGAGAGAGAGAGAGAGAGAGTGTGTGTGTGTGTGTGTGTGTGTGTGTCTCACTGGGATCGTTGCGCAGCTGCTCCTCTGCTCTCTCGATGGTGATCAGTAAACTCTCAGTGACATCTGCACGTTTTCCAACTATAGTGAAGCCGTTCCACACATACATCATTTCCTGTGTGAGGAAGAACCACAGATGCATCTCTTCCTCTTTTTCTTCCTTTTGGAGTGTGTGTGTGTGTGTGTGTGTGTGTGAGACGCACCAGCGCAGGAATCACCAGTTTAACAGGTGTGGCTGACGAGTATCTGCGTGATTTCCTGACGGCGAACTTCTCCGTAGGGATGGATTTCCCGGCCAGCCGCTGCTTCAGTCCCTCCACCTGCCTACGACACACACAGCAGGAAGTCAGCCTCAGCAGACACAGGAAGTGAGCTGAGATCAGAGAGGACTCACCTGAACAGCTCCACCACATCCTCTCCGCTCGTCCTCAGCTCCTCCTCACACATCATGCTCAGGATGGCAGCTTTCTGATAGACGTAGATGGCCTGCGACAGCAAACACCGATCAGCTTTCATTCCTGCACTGCTTCATACCAGAGACAGCAGATCTCCTCAAAGTACTTTACACAACACAGAGCGCTTCAGGCAGCTTCACATTAATAAACAGGAAACAATAATATTAATGTTGAGAAATGCATAAGTTATGAATCTAATTCAGTTTGAGCTGAGTCATTATTCAGATGAGTGTAGTGCTGTTTTTATCTGATAGAGTCAGCGCAGTTCAATCAGTGATGTTAGTGAATATGAGTGTGTTACTTTAGACCAGCGGCTCTCTCGGCACAGCAGCTCTGCGTATCGATACGCCTCTCTCCACTGCTGCTGGAACGAGTGACACCACATCAGCTCCCAGTAACACAGATGATGGATCTGACGCCACTGCTGCTGTGTGGAGATACACTCCTGGAACTTCACCAGCGCCTGACACACACACACACAGAGAGAGAGAGAGAGAGAGAGAGAGAGAGAGACACACACAGAGAGAGAGAGAGAGAGAGAGAGAGAGACACACACACATAGAGAGAGAGAGAGAGAGAGAGAGAGAGAGAGAGACACACACACACACACACACACACACACACAGAGAGAGAGAGAAATGTTTCTTGAGCAGTAAATCATCATATTATTCTGATTTCTGAAGATCATGTGACACTGAAGACTGGAGGAATGATGCTGAAAATACAGCGGAGCATCACAGAAATACATTACACTTTAACACAGATTCACTCAGAAAACAGATGATTTACATTAGAATAATATTTCACAATTTTTACTGTATTTCTGATTAAATAAATGCAGCCTTAGTGAGCAGAAGAGACTTATTTTCGTTACAAATACTGATAGAGTAAAAGTGTAAAGTCTTCATAAATCGCTCACCTTCTCAAAGTTTCCTCTCAGTAACGCGGTGCGAGCCGAGTAAAACAGAATGATTGAGCCCTGGGGAAAAACATTGACATTTCATTGAGTAACACGACTGAAGATTCATATTTAATAAATCATGATCATCTTTCATTTTGGAAGCATTATGCCAAACATCAAACTAACAGCATATTAGTTTGAGTAAATATAAGCTGAATAAAAATAGCAACTCTGTGTGTGTGTGTGTGTGTGTGTTTGTGTGTGTGAGAGAGTGTGTATGTTTGAGTGAATAAGTGTGAGTGAAAGAGTCTGTCTGTGTGAGTGAGTGTGTGTGTGTGAGAGAGTGTGGAAGTGAGTGAGTGAGTGTGGGAGTGAGCGAGTGAGAGTGTGCGGGAGTGAGAGAGAGTGAGTGAGTGAGTGTGTGAGTGAGAGAGAGTGTGTGTGAGAGTGTGGAAGTGAGTGAGTGAGTGTGTGTGTGTGTGTGTTTGTTTGTGAGTGAGAGATTGTGGGAGTGAGAAAGTGAGAGTCTGAGTGAGTGAGTGTGGGAGTGAGTGTGGGAATGGGAGAGTGATAGAGTTTGAGAGTGAGAGAGTGTGGGAGTAAGTGAGCGAGTGATAGAGTGATTGAGTGTGAGTGAGAGAAAGAGAGTGTGTGAGTGAGTGCAACTAAGTCTGAGTGAGAGAGTGAGAGAGTTTGGGAGTGTGTGTGAGTCAGTGAATGAGTGTGAGTGAGTGAGTGAGTGAATGTGTGTGTGTTCAGGTTCTCACCTGTGGAAATCGCTCTATGTAGGGCTCTAATAAAGCCTCGGCCTCCACCAGATTCCCCTCACCAGTGCCTAAAAAACACAGAGTACGAGGACAAACTTTTTAAATCACAATCAAGTTTTAAAGATAAATTGCGAATCAATTTTGGAATCAAGTTGCTCAGCCCTACTCAGTGGATTACAGTACGATCCCGTTTCTCTGTAACCGTTTCCTGAGTCTGGACGTGTATGATGTCTGTGAGCTTATTAAAGGTGTGTGTGGTGTGTTTCCAGCATGTTTACCCAGAATCAGACTGACGTAAGTGTGATAGAAGAGCAGCGTCAACACACACAGGACGGATCGGAGACTGTGGCTGCCAGCGCCGTCCCGCAGCTGCGACAAACCAAACTCCTGCAGGACACCAACAGCAGTTACTGTGAGTGTGTGTGTGTGAGTGTGTGTGTGAGTGTGTGTGTGTGTGTGTGTGTGTGTGTGAGTGAGTGTGTGTGTGTGTGTGTGTGTGGGATCTGAAGCGTGTGTCACTCACTCTGTTCCCTGAGAAGCCGATAAACTCCAGCAGTCGCAGGATTCGTGCAGGTAATAAAGACAGCATCTGACACACGAGACACAAAACAGCAACTAAACACGTACAGCTTCATGCGCTGATGTAAACACAGTCATCGGTGAAGATGGTAAAGGTTATTATTAACCATGACTCTAATGTTAACCGCACACTTCCTGTCTCACTGACTGACCAGGTTGAAGGAGCCAATCCCCAGCTTGACTCCGCCCTCAAACTGTCTGAAGGCCTCCCTGTCTCCGCCCACTCCCTGAGACGTGTTCAATAAACTCTGGCAGTCCCTAAAACACACAAAACAGTTTTATTACATTGCATGTTCTAATCTATATTGTGTCTATGTACTGAACTTATTTTTTATATAAAATATTATATAAAATATTTAAAAGTATTTATTTTTTTAATTGTTGCTTATAAGCAATAACAATACAAAGACATTATTTTTAAAGATAAGAGATTATGTGATATTTTTGATAAAGGCATGAGGGATTCAGACTCACTTGTAGATTTGATAACTTGTGCGTATTTTGATTCCTCCTTTAATAAAACTGATCATGTTTTCATCCTGAAAGACAGAAAACAGCGATGAATGAGATTGTCTCTTTGTATACTTCTCTTAAATTTTATCTTATTTAATGCAGATCAATAATAAAAATAAAAAAATATTCTTTTGGTAAATGTATTGATAATATCATTTCAATTTACCGCAAAAAACAAAAAAGTTCTTATAATGCAATATTTCCGTCTTGTTTTCCAGTAAACATCCTTGAAACAAGATTTACTGAGAAGCAACATTGAGTTTTTCTTGTTTCGAGCATGAATTTAAATAAAATGTATTTGTGACCCTGGAGCACAAAACCAGTCATAAAGGTACATTTTTCTAAATTGTGATTTATGCATCATCTGAAGCTGAATAAATGATCTCTCCATTGATGTGTGGTTTGTTATTATCAGACAATATTTGTCTGAGACACAACTATTAGAAAATCTGGAATCTGAGGGAGCAAAAACATCTAAATAGTGAGAAAATCATCTTTAAAGTTGTTCAAATTAATTCTTAGCAATGCATATTACTAATCAAACATGAAGTTTTGATATATTTACAGTAGGAGATTTACTAAATATCTTCATGGAACATGATCTTTACTTAATATCCTAATGATTTTTGGCATAAAAGAAGATTTGATAATTTTGACCCATGCATGTTTTTTTCGGTTATTGCTGCAAATATCTCCAGCGAAGACATGAATGTCTAGTGGTTAGCACACTGCAGTGTAAGTGCAAGGGTTCACACACCTGTATGAATGTCAGCGTGGCTTTCTGCAGCAAACACTCAGCATAGCAGATCTCGGCATGCATCTCGTCTGCACACACACACACACACACACACACACACACAGTGAGAGCTCGACTCAGACTCGTGTCCCAGCGTCTCAGACACCATGGCTCACCTGCTTTCAGGCTGTCCGGAGACTGTTTGGACATCAGGCTGGAGATGGAGCCCACCACAGAGTTTTTCTTCCTAAACCTGCGGACAGACAGAAGAGGTCAGAAGCAGAACACGTCAGAAGCGTCTCTCGCTGGACGGTGTTTGAGACGCACCTCTGGCAGGTCTGTAAGGCCTCTTTGATGGTGCTCATCCCGGCCTGGATGTCTTTCTGCTCGAACGTCATGGTGGCCTGCATGGCCAGAATACTGCTGTAGCCCAGAGCGTGATACATGCTGTCCTTACACCTGCAGACACACACACACACACACACACACACACACATCATTTACATCTCATCTCACTGACACACATTACTGGAGATATAGAGTTATTGCACAGCGTTTACAAATCTATGAAAATAGAGTAACACTTCAGTAAGGTTTACTAGTTAACTTTGGTTAATGGATTAACTAAAATTAATACAGCATTAGCAATACGTTTTCTAGAGTATTTATTGGTCTTCGTTAAGGTTAGTTAATAAAATATTACTGTTGCAATGAATGTGTACCAGGGTCTGAGCAGATCCAGCGCTTCTGAGAACTTGTTGTTGAGGACCAGGTTCAGAGCCAAGCTGCACTCCTCGATAGATGTACGCAGATCCATCTTAGACGCCCTGAACACACACACACACACACACACACACACACACACACACACACACACACACGGATAAACACATACACACACACACACACAGAGAGATAAATACACCACTCACTCACTCACTCACTCTCTCTCTCTCGCTCTCTCACACACACACACTCACACACACACACATACACACACACACACACATACTAACTCTCACACACACACACACACACACACACTCACACACACATACACACACACACACACACATACTAACTCTCACACACACACACACACACACACACACAAACACTAACTCTCACACACACACACACACACTCACTCTCTCTCTCTCTCTCACACCCACACACACACATTCACTCACTCACTCACACCCACACACACACACTCTCTCTCTCACACACACACACACACACACTCACACACACACACACACATATACACACACACACACACATACTAACTCTCACACACACACACACACACACACACACTCACACACACATACACACACACACACACATACTAACTCTCACACACACACACACACACACACACACACACACAAACACTAACTCTCACACACACACTCACTCACTCTCTCTCTCTCTCTCACACCCACACACACACACTCACTCACTCACTCACACCCACACACACACACACTCTCTCTCAAACACACACACACACACACACACTCACTCTCTCTCACACAAACTCTCTCACACACACACACACACACACACACACACACACACACACACAGTGAGACCAGCAGCAATCTGACGGATGATCTGTGTTTTACTCACACTGGAATGCGATCAAAAGCATCTTCAAAACAGTCCTGAAATGCACAGAACAGATCATGAACATAAACACGTGTTTGAACATGAGTTCAGATACACACACACACACACACACACACACACTGAACAGAGGTGAATGACGGTAACAGATTTTTATGAATAATACGCGTGTAGTTTACTTGTAAGAAAAGAAGAATTTACTTGTAAAGTAATCAGACCTGCGCATTTAATATATAATACATGCAAAACATCTGCTATTTCACAATAGGTAATTTTTACGGAAATCAGCTGAAACAGAAGTGAAATGTTGAAAAGAAGAAGAGAAAGAGGTTTAAGAAAAGAAATAAAGTGACGCTGTCATATAGAGTCACAATTACAAGATATATATATATTTCCCTGTCTAAGGCAAAATTATTATTCTTAACTGAAGCTAAAACCATTAAAACATTTTTGTTACTTGAAATAAAATAAACATTAATTGAAATAAATTTTATATAAAAAAATGTTTTATGTAAGTTAGTAGCCAAAGCAACATTTCATAAAGTTCTAGCATACATTAACTCAAACTTCAATAAATATGAATAAAAACATATATTTTTTTTAACTAATAAAAATGACAAAAAATAAAATAAAATATCCAATAAAAACTAATTCAAAATATCAACAAAAACCATAATAGAATCTATGATACTAAAATAATGCTGACTTGATATCATTAACTCGAGCATTTTACAGCATATTCATTATATTTATATTTAATCTGTTAATTATTTGTATTATTATATTATTATATGTTAATACATTTCAATAATAAACTGGAGCAGAAACATAATTATGTCCTAAATATATACATATATTTAAAATTAATATGGGACTGAATCGTGAAATTGTGATGCCACAGACAGGACACATGTAAGCGTGTTAAAGAACAATCAGACGCTGAGAAACATCTGCAGGAATATCATGAGCCATTATAGAAGCATTTCAGATGACTAATGTCACGAGGAGTGAGTTTATGGTCTGTGTGTCTGTTTTATCAAATGCAGAAATGCTCTTAGTCGCATTTAACAGCTCAACAAACAATTGACCGTGTGTTTGTGTGTGTAATGTTGTAATAGCATAAGTGGATTACACGCGTTAGGCTACAGATCACTGGCTCAAACACACACACACACTCTGTTCTCAGTGAACATTCAGTATGATCTGTGTCCAATCAACAACAGACTATCTGCAGTGGAAAAAGCACAAGGTCAGTGAGAGTAACTGGATCTGCTGCGCACACACACACACACACACACACACACTCAGTGCCTCCGGTGTTTATCAATAAATAAACATCATACAGCGCTGAGAGTCCCTCACACGCTTTAAAAGCCTTTCATCAGCTGATGTATTTGAGTGTGTTTCAGGATAAGTGGATACCAATCCACAACGGCAGGCTGAAGCACCTGGTTGCCATGGAAACATTTGTGTCAGATGACAGTATTAGATAAGAAATGACATGATACCGCACTGACATGTTATATTAGACTTTTACTGTTATTAAAATTACCATAACAACAGTAGTTAAGATGGTAACCATGGTATTGCCATAACGACAGACCATGGAAACACCAGTCACTCATGATGGTAACCATGGTATTGCCATAACGACAGACCATGTAAACCCCAGTCATGATTGTAACCATGGTATTGCCATAACAGACCATGGAAACAAAAGTCATGATGGTAACCATGGTATTGCCATAACAAGAGACCATGGAAACAAAAGACATGATGGTAACCATGGTATTGCCATAACGACAGACTATGGAAACACCAGTCACTCTTGATGGTAACCATGTTATTGCCATAACAACAGACCATGGAAACACCTGTAATGGTGGTAACCATGGTATTGCCATAACAACAGACCATGGAAACACCTGTAATGGTGGTAACCATGGTATTGCAATAACAACAGACCATGGAAACAAAATTCATGATGGTAACCATGGTATTGTCATAACGACAGACCATGGAAACCCAAGTCATGATTGTAACCATGGTATTGTCATAACAACAGACCATGGAAACAAAAGTCATGATGGTAACCATGGTATTGCCATAACAAGAGACCATGGAAACAAAAGACATGATGGTAACCATGGTATTGCCATAACGACAGACTATGGAAACACCAGTCACTCTTGATGGTAACCATGGTATTGCCATAACAACAGACCATGGAAACACCTGTAATGGTGGTAACCATGGTATTGCCATAACAACAGACCATGGAAACACCTGTAATGGTGGTAACCATGGTATTGCAATAACAACAGACCATGGAAACAAAATTCATGATGGTAACCATGGTATTGTCATAACGACAGACCATGGAAACCCAAGTCATGATTGTAACCATGGTATTGTCATAACAACAGACCATGGAAACAAAAGTCATAATGGTAACCATGGCATCGCCATAACAACAGACCATGGGAACACAAGTCATGATGGTAACCATGGTACTGTCATAACAACAGACCATAAACGTCATTAATTATGATGGCAGCTATGGCATTGTCATAAACATCTACCATGAAAGCAGTTACTATAGTAACCACACCACGCCATTCTGTGCAGCAGTCGTGTAGAAACTGATGGTGCACCGTGCGATTACGCAGCACTTTTTATAAGGCTCTCGTGCTTAACCTTCGTGACGTCTGAGCCGTTGCATAATTATGCAAATGACGCTTACCTGAACACACACGCAGGTTTGTTATTGACACAGAGTCAGTGTGTAATTAAATCAGTGTGAGTGAAGAACACACGCAGACAAACACAGAGACTTCCGCGTCCGAGAGAGAGGACAGGAGCTTCCGAGGCGCGTTCATCAGGGCCACACAAGCGTTTCAGCCTCAGAATCGTGACCTCGACTGCACGGAACGCTCTCTGGATCGTTTAGACACCGGTCAGATATTTGACACTCACCTCCTCCGGTTCCGCGCCGTCCGCTCCGTTACCGACCCGAGCCATGGCGTTGATTCCCTGAGTTCGGCGCGGAATGATTGCTTACATTAACAGTAACACATCTGGATCCGTCCGGGGTCTCTCCGCCTTGTGCGCTCGCTGCTGTGTCTGCGGAAGGCGGATCTCCGGCGGCGGAATCGGTTCAGGCTCACGGTGCGGTCGGAGGTGTGACGTTTGGTTCACCGGTCACGCCCACCGACGCATGCGCACTACGATTAGAAACAGAGTAATACTATTTATAAAAACATTTTATTCAATTAAAGTGATAAATAATACCAAAGTTTTGTTTAACCCGAGCTCATGAATATTAATCGAGTCCTGCTGCCTTTGCTCGGTAAACTTCCTAACACATATCCTAATTAATATTCATAAGCCACGCCTCGTACACAGCAGGCTTCGCTCATTGGCCAGCAAACTGGCGCGCGTCACTTAATTATTATTCATGAGCTCGAAATTCGCCGCAGTAGGATTTATAAACTCAATATAATTGTTTAAATATATAAAATATACAATTTGAATGGGTGTAGAATTTAGCAGAAGCGCTAAGGACAACAAAAAAACAACAACATAAAAAGCTTTCTTTATTAAATCATGAGTGTGTTGGCTACAATAGCAAAAAAAAAAAAAAACCTTAGATAATATGAAACTGTGGTTAAAAGTCTATCATAAAAGTGGATATGTTGGGGTAGTTGTCAACTATATTTCACAGTGCTTTCAAATGATTAATCAATTCCAAAATTAAAGTAAAATTTTTAAAATCTTTTTAAAGAAGTCTTTCCTTCTCACCAAGCCTGCATGCATTTGACCAGAAATACAGAAAAAAATTTAAAATTTTGAAATATTTCTACCATTTAAATTAACTGCTTTCAATTTGAATATATTTTAAAACATAATTTATTTCTGTGATGCTCCGCTGTATTTTCATCATCATTCCTCCAGTCTTCAGTGTCACATGATCTTCAGAAATCAGAATAATATGATGATTTACTGCTCAAGAAACATTTCTGTTTATTAATCTTTTATTTATTTATTTTTATCACTGGAGATCAGTTTAATGCATACTCTCTGTAACAGGAAGCACATGCGAGTGCTTTATAATATACAAATCCCGGGGTTTCAGAACATGACAGACAATGCTAGAACATATTACGACTAACTGCATTCATTAAAGTCAGCGTCTGTTATATTAGCACCGCTCTGAGATCAGATATAGTGTGTGATGATGTTACTGTAGCTGTCCATGTGCAACGGTGAGTTAATCATTTTTTTTGTGTGAACTATCCCTTTAACTAAAACACATAATCCATAATAACGCTTCCTCCAGGGCGGGTGGCACCCATTTACTGCAGAGGATCCATTGGTGGGCAGGTGACAAAGTTTTTGGGCAGAGTTTGAACTATTTCTGTAACGTGAGGTTGAGAGCGCAGACAGCGAGGCTGGCTGTGATGTCACGATGATGTCATGATGATGTCACACCTGTGAGGCAAGTGTTCAGTGGTTTGAGGCGCTGGTTTCGTATCTCGGGTCTCTTCACAGACGTTCGTCAGACAGACGGCTGAACACAGACACAGAGACGCACGGTTATCAGCACAAACCTGAAATACACTAACGGGAAATATATCAACTGACATAATTCACCAAGACTATAAATTAATTATATTAAAATGATCAAATTTAAGAATAAAAAAACGTGAAAAATATATAGAAAAAAATATATAAAATTATTATTATTTATTTATTTTTTGATATAAAAAAATATTATTTTTAAAAGACATATCAGGATTGGTATAGTTAAAGTAATTTTTTATGGTTTTAGTTAATAAAAAAAAAAACTTAAGATGTAAAATGGAAAAAAAAAATAATAATAATAATTTTATAAAATATATCTAAAAATATATCTGCAACTAGATGTACTAAAATGACTAAAATTAATAAAAAAATAGAGACAAAAATTAAATAAAGAACTGGTTTCCTTTTGTTTTAGTAATTCTGTGAGCAGGAGGTCAGCGCTCAGTTCCTGACCCATCAGAGTATCCCAGAAGGCCGTGCGGTGCTCTCACGAGTGTGTGTTACCTGCTCCGGCGTCCGTCTCGGTCTCCTCCTTCAGAGAAGCGATGTACTCCTGACTCAGAGGCTCCTCGCCGTCTCCGATCAGGTAGATGTTTTTAAAGCGATGATACAACATGGAGGCTTTAAACATGATCGCCTCGCTGCCACGAAACCAGCGCATCTGACACACACACACACACACACAGAAACACACACACACACACACACAGAGACACACACACACACACAGAGACACACACACTGTGAGACTGAGCTCGGCTCGACCCTGCAGCAGTGAGTATCTTCACACACACACACACACACACACACACACACACACGTACCTTTCGGAGCGTCTCGATGAGCTCGCTGTGCTTCTGAATGTTTCGAGACGAGACCGAGACGCTGCTCAACTCATCCAGAGCCAATACACACTTACCCACATCCTGAGACACACAACAATCAATAATCATCTACAAGCAGCTCTACTGTACATGACATTAACATATTGCTGGGCTGGTGCTGGGCAACTATTAATCGTGTGATTGTCTGTCATTAATCGCAATTAATCGTATTACGCACAAATCTAATAATGCATTCAAAAGTAGTGTATTGTGCACTTTTCTCATGTTAAAGTACTGCTTTATGAACAAAAGTGTAATTTGGTTTGCAAACACTTTAAACAAATGAAGTGCTTTTTACAGCAGCGTTCCTTTTACACAGTAGCACTTACAATATTACTTGTTCATCTCAACTTTTTTGTTTAGAAAACATTAGAGTGTGTTGTATAGGGTCATACTGGATTTTCGAGCGTCATTGAGATCCTGATGTCATCATGAAGCCGGTAGAGTAAAGAGTCTGTGACGGACAGAGAATGAGCTGAAACACACACACACACACACACACACACACACAGTTAGAGATCTACACACACTCGAGTGGATTCAGTGTGTGATGTGTGTGTTCACCTCTGAGCTCTTCTTCTTCTTCTTCTCTGTTGTTGTTCTGCTGTCTGTAGAAACACACTCCGTTAATGACGAGAACTACAACACAGATTAATATCATAATAATCATACTACAATAACATCAAGCATAGCAATAACTGATAACAAGAACCATTCTAGCTGTGACAATAACATTAGCTACAACGATATATAATAGCAATGAGGCAATAACGCATCATAACAAATGCTTGATGATTGTTTTTACTCTTTTACTGAAAGACTTGACTGTTATCAAGTCATAAGATTACTGATTACTGAGGTGCAGGAGGTGGAAAATTGTATAATCTTGACGAAACACATATTGTTGGAAAGAGTCTCAAGATTCCATATTTTGTGATATATATAATATTGCTAGATAGATTTGTGACAGAGAAGCGTAAAAAACAATTAAGTGGAGTTTGGGTGACACCCGGTGGCTGTTTGTGGTATAACACCTAAATAAAATAGCCTATATGAATTTTTTTTTTTTAATATCAACTTCAAATTTGGAATACAACTTAAGTAGACATATGCTTCAATTCTAAACCAATTTTTTACTTAGTAAACATAAACATAGTTAAAATTGGTAACTTTTTAATACTTTCACTATATCAAATGACTTCAATTCTGTAATGATCTACTAAGTCTTACTTAAAAAGAGACCAACTTTAGGTCTGTATTCAAAAAGCGGTCATGAATTATTATAATTTTTAAGTTTGAGTTTGGAAAGTGCACTTTGTTGTGTATTTTAAAACATGGGGATGACAGTTAAGGGTTAAAATAGCTACATAACATTGATAAATCGCTGTATATACTACAGAATCGAATCACTTTGTTTGAATTTTTGAGGTTTTGGAGAACAGATATCACATGGCATACATTGGTGAGGAACCCTCTGATCTGTATGAATGTAAACACATCCTGATGCGATAGAAATTGATAGATTTGTGACAGAAATGCGTAAAGTGGAGTTTGGGTGACATCCAGTGGCTGTTTGTGGTATTGCATGTAAACACATGGTGATGTCACTCACTCGCTCTGCTCTGTGTCTCTGTGGCTCTTCTCAGCGCTGCTCTGAGTCTTTCCTCTGGTGGACGTCATTAACCCCTGCAGTGACTTCAGCACGCTCTGCCTCTTCTCGGCCAGGATCTTACTCCTCTGAGAGACACAGAGACACAGACAGACGTCAGATCGCTGATCCTCCGTCTCTCTAAAGTGCTCTCCTCCGCGCTCACCTCTTCATCTTTCGGTTTCTTCTCCTCTTTTGTCTCGTCTCTCTTTTCAGAGACAATCAGAACGTCTCTGTTCATCTGTTTGGGTTTATTCTGTTCGTCCTCGTCTTGTGTGTTCATGTTCTTGACCTCGCTCGGTTCTTCTTGTTCCTCGGTGAGACGCTTCTTCTTTGAGTCTGTAAATTATAAATCAATTATAGCTCTTCTGTAATGAAAACTTTAAGCACTTCACTTCTGTAATGTGAGTTATTAAACATTAATACAGAGCAAATATAGCAAGCAGGATTTGATATTATTGCTCAATATAACTCGTCATCACTACAAACCGGCAAAATAAAAGTTTGGTTTAATCTTAAGAAATTACAGGGGAAATAATTTATGACTTGAAAACATACAGTAATAAAACATGATTCAAAAACATATAATTTAGGGAAAATAAAATTGATTAATAATACTAATTAAAATTGATTGACATTTGATTACACATGCGTTTTGATTATTAAAATTTAAACTATTATTTCATATAATGATAGTCATAATGGGAAATGTTATTATTAAAATCTTAACTTAATTTTTTTTAGTTTAACAGTAAAATTCCAACAATCAATTAAATTGATCAGACATGTTTTTTGATTATAATAATTTAATTAAACCATTAAAACAGAATCCAAATTAAAACAGAATTTGATTGTTAAACTTTGATAAAATGCTGTTAAGTTTCATGATTACAATTAATTAAATAAGCTTTTTATTAATAAAACTTTAATTCATAAAACATAAATCACAGAATTAAAAAATAAATAAATAAATAAATAAATAAGGCCTTAAAAAATATTTTTTTGTTAAACTTTAATAAATTGTTGTTCTATTGTATAAGTTTCAAGGTTTAAAATAGTTAGCCATGCTTCTAAATTATAAAATTTTGATTTAACCAAAAAAAAGGAATAAAAAAGAAAAAAAAAAATGGGGAAAAGGATTTAAAAAATCTGAACTGTTTTTGAAGTTTTCCCCAAATTTATTTTTCTAATTGTTTTCACCATTGCATAAATTAAATAACCAAAATGTGCTTTTTACTGTTTTGTCTTTTTTTTTTTTTTATCTATAAAAAAAAAAATTAACACTGAACATTTTGTAACATTCTTGCAGACATTATACCAACAAATCACACTTATTAAAATTAATAAGTTAAAATAATATAAAATAATATTTTTTGGCCATCAGATCATATTTTTACTGTACAAATAAAAGCAGCGTCGCTGAGCAGAAAAGACTTTTAAATCATTACAGATCCCAATGTCAACACTACGTGTCAATGCTGTAATAAGCTGTTGTGATACAGTAAAATTATAAAACTACTAACATAAATGTTGATGGAGATCTTGCTTCTTCTCAGCTTTTATTTTGGCGGAAATGCGCAGGAAGACCCCAGTTCTTCTTTTTGTTGACAACAGCAGGATAATAAATGAGTCTCATTACGAATACATCGCATGTATTATATTGTCACATTAAAATGCATAAATATGTGTGGAGTAACACACATTTTCCTCGCGCTTTGAACTTTGACCCCTGATTAAGAAGCAGATCAGAATACATGCAATTCATGCATTCATTAAAGGCATTGGTGCATCCCTAACGCCTTTTAAACAGATTCCAGGTCAACGCTCGATTAGAAGACTTGAGCTGACCTGCTGGGCTGGAGCTGTGCGTCACAGGAAGAGGAACACAAGTGTCCTCCTTCACATCAGGATCAGCTGGCGAGCGTTTCCTCTTCAGAGCGGGTTCAGTCCTCGGCGTCGCAGGGATCTCGTCTGTGTTCTGGCTCAGATCTGCGGTCGAGCGCGTGACCCTCGAGCGCTGAAGGGTTACAACAAACAAGAAAACACATCGACAAACAACTCAACAACTCATGTTCCAATGTAAACCAGCGGCGATGAAACGATTCACTCAGCTCACAATTCACGACAAGATTAGGTTATTATTAGAAATTAAATGTGTCCTTTTATTACTGCTTGGACAAAATGCTGCACGTTTCTTTGTGAAATTTAAATTTGTGCCGGGATTTTAACGCGTTAATTGAGATTAATTAATTACACAAAAAATAACGCGTTAACTAATTACAGAAAAAAATTTTGCACCGCGGAACGTTTCTCACTGGATTTGTTTCGGCGGACCGATTATACTGAAGCACCAACTAGCGTTCGCATATCACCGCGGCACGCAGCCTCAAGTATCACCTCAACGCAAAACATATAGCAGCTAGCGTGGACTTTACACTTTATGTTGAACTATGTATTATTTTGTTGGTGCAACAGTTTATGTTGAACTCTTTATTGTTTTGGCCAAGGTTGTTGAGAGTTGGACTTAGTATGTTATGGCCTCTGAAGCAACAGAGAGATGTTTTCTAATAGTCAGGGTTTCCAATGTTCTGAATGTAATTGACAGTATTGTGTTTTACTTAAAAAACACTTTACAGAAGGTTCCAGCACCTATAAGCTTCCTGAATTTCTGAAATGTACTATTTCTAAATTGTTTCTAAATATGCTATTGCTATACTTCATGGCAAAAATTGCACTGGTCTGGCTAGACTTTGTTGAACAAAAATAAACAATATTTTGTTGCTTAAGCTTATGTATTCAATCATTATTTAATGGTATACTATAAATCCATGTGAAAAAAAATTACTTCTCACTGTTCCCAGGTCAAATATTTATATGCGATTAAAATGCGATTAATTTCGATTAATTAATTACAAAGCCTCTAATTAATTAGATTAATTTTTTTAATCGAGTCCCGGCCCTAATTTAAATATAACTCTAATAATAATTTACTAATATTGCTCTTTTGTTGGTTTTGATTGCTTCTGTTCTCCTCATTTGGGAGTCGCTTTGGATAAAAGTGTCTGCTAAATGACTAAATGTAAATAACAAAACTAAACTGACATTTTAAAACAAGCCCCAAATCAAGTAAATAAGTAACATGTATTCGTCATATAAACAAAATAAGGCTTCGTCTGTGCTCTTTCAATTTAAAATGAGAGAAAACTACTGCATTTTAATCACAGTCCAAACAAAGATGCTGCATACATGCAACATGAGCAGTTTTTAATTTAAATTAAATTGTATAATTTCGAAATTTGACGTTAAAAGACAGAATGCTTTGACTTCGGTTTTGTGAAAGTATACATAAAAAATATCTGTATGAAACAGAAACAGCAGACGAGCTGAACGAGACGCAGATTCACTCTCTGCCAGCAGATGGAGCTTAAAGCGTTTCCTTGGTTACCGCTGTAAACAAAGCACTCGTGAACACCGAAGCAGGTGGACCTTCAAACGTTTCCTTGGTTACCGCTGTAAACAAAGCACTTGTGAACACCGAAGCAGGTGGACCTTCAAACGTTTCCTTGGTTACCGCTGTAAACAAAGCATTAAATAAACACCGCAGCAGGCGGAGCTTAAAGGGTTTCCTTGGTTACCGCTGTAAACCGATTTCATTACTTTTATTTAACCGATTTTTCATTACTTCTATTATTAGTCAATCAAAGCTTAATCTCATGGCCCTGACAGAGACCTGGATCAAACCAGAGGACACTGCTACACCTGCAGCACTCTCCAATAATTTCTCATGTTCCCACTCCCCCCGTTTGACTGGAAGAGGTGGAGGTACTGGTCTGCTCATCTCTAATGATTGGAAATTTAATCCTTCACCATCTTTGGGTATCAACAGCTCCTTTTGAATCTCATTCAGTTACTGTTACCTACCCTCTTAAAATACATTTTGTAGTTGTCTATCGACCCCCAGGACCACTGGGTAACTTTTTGGATGAATTAGATGTGTTGCTCTCAACCTTTTCTGAGGATGGTACTCCCCTAGTTATGCTTGGAGATTTCATCATTCATCTAAATAAACCTCTGTATGCTGATTTCCACACTCTGCTTGCCTCTTTTGATCTCAACCGAGTGTCAACTACTGCTACTCACAAATCAGGCAACCAACTGGACCTTATTTATACACGAAACTGCTCTACTGATCATGTTGTGGTTACTCCACTGCACACGTTGGATCACTTCCTCCTCACTCTTAACCTCAACATGATCCCTGACACATTACTCACCCCTCCACATGTCATCTTTCGACGTAACCTACGCACACTTTCACCCTCCCAGCTTTCTGCAATGGTTTCATCTTCACTTCCTTCCCCTAAACTGATACTTTCTGCTTCACTCTTACATCTTGTTTAGACACTGTTTGTCCCTTATATTCCAGGCCAGCCCGTAACACCCCTTCTGCCCCTTGGTTATCTGATGTTCTACGCGAACACTGTTCTAAGCTTAGAGCTTCTGAAAGGGTGTGGCGCAAGTCCAAAAATACTACAGATCTTATTGTGTATCAGTCACTCCTATCTTCTTTCTCTCCTCTGCTAAAAGGACATACTACCATAACAAAATTAACAATTCATCTAACTCTTGCATGCTTTTTAAAACATTTTCCTCACTTCTTTGTCCTCCTCCTCCTCCTGCTTCATCTCTAATAGCTGACGGCTTTGCAACGTTTTTCATTAATAAATTTAAACACATTAGTGCACAATTTTCCACACCACAATCAGTCAAGCTCATATCACCAGCAAACTTACACTCATTTACATCCTTCTCTTCACTCTCTGAGGCAGAAGTCTCAAAACTCATCCTTTCTAATCACCCTACAACTTGTCCGCTTGATCCTATTCCATCTCATCTCCTTCAAGCCATTTCTCCTGTTGTACCTGCACTCACTCACATCATCAACACTTCACTCCACACTGGTGTTTTTCCCTCATCATTTAGACAGGCACGTATAACTCCACTACTTAAGAAACCCAACCTCAACCCATCTCTTTTAGAGAACTACGGACCAGTTTCCCTTCTTCCTTTTATTGCAAAAACACTTGAACGAGCTGTGTTCAAACAAGTCTCTACATTTCTCACACACAACAATCTCCTTGACATCAACCAATCTGGCTTCAGAAGTGGACATTCAGCTGAGACAGTCTTGCTCTCAGTTATTGAAGCTCTAAGACTGGCAAGAGCAGAATCCAAATCTTCAGTACTTATCTTGCTTGATCTGTCTGCTGCTTTTGACACGGTTAACCACCAGATCCTCCTATCAACCCTACTGGCAAAGGGCATCTCAGGAAACACACTTCAATGGTTTGAGTCTTACCTATCAGATAGGGCCTTGAAAGTATCTTGGAGAGGTGAGATGTCCAAGTCACAACATCTAACTACTGGGGTGCCTCAGGGCTCAGTTCTTGGACCACTTCTCTTCTCTGTCTACATGGCATCATTAGGTTCTGTCATTCAGAAACATGGCTTTTCATATCACTGCTATGCTGATGACACTCAACTCTACCTCTCATTCCATCCTGATGATCAGCTGACTTTCTCAGACCACATTGCTAAAACGGTCCGATCCTGCAGATTTGCTTTATTCAACATCAAGAAGATCAAGCCCTTTCTTTCGGAACATGCTGCACAACTCCTTGTTCAAGCTCTTGTTCTGTCCAGGCTGGACTATTGCAATACTCTCTTGGCAGGTCTTCCAGCCAATTCCATCAAACCTTTACAATTAATCCAGAACGCAGCAGCAAGATTAATTTTTAATGAGCCAAAAAGAATACACGTCACACCTCTGTTTATCAATTTGCACTGGCTTCCAATAGCTGCTCGCATAAAATTCAAGGTATTGATGTTTGCCCACAAAACTACCACTGGCTCTGCACCCATTTACCTAAATTCGTTACTTCAGACTTATGTGCCTCTACAAGCTTGCGTTCTGCAAGTGAACGTCGCTTGATTGTTCATCCCAAAGAAGCACAAAGTCACTTTTAGGAACGTTTAAATTAAATGTTCCCTCCTGGTGGAATGAACTCCCCAACTCAATCGAGCAGCTGAGTCCTTAGCCATCTTCAAGAATCGGCTTAAAACACATCTCTTCCATCTTTATTTGACCCTCTAACTTTAACACTCACTATTCTAATTCTATTCTTTAAAAGAAATCTAACTACCTTTCTAATCTTTTTGTATTCTATATTCTTTTCATTTATTATGCAATTGTATATGTATGTGTGTGTGTGTGTGTGTGTATGTGTATGTGTAAAGACCTCTAACTAGCTTGCTCTATTCTTTCATTTTTTTATTCTATCTGTTTTCTTTTTATTTATTATATTAGTTAAAATCCCATGCTACGTGTACTGTGTTAACCTAACTGAGACTTGTTATAGCACTTATATATCATTGCTCTTTTTGTTGTTTTTGATTGCTTCCACTGTCTTCATCTGTAAGTCGCTTTGGATAAAAGCGTCTGCTAAATGAATAAATGTAAATGTAAACAATACACCTATGAACACTGCAGCAGGTGGAGCTTAAAGCGTTTCCTTGGTTACCGCTGTAAACAAAGCACTTGTTTGGTTGTTTTGAAACAAAGCGTGATTGATTCACACAAACCTGTTTGTGATTATGAGCGTCTATGGGTTTCTTGTCGGTGCAAATGATCTTTCTGTTCAGCGCGTGTTTCCTGCGACTGGAAAGCGTCTTTGATGCTGATGCTCGTCTGGCTAAAATGAACTTCCTGGATGGTAAAATCCTCCTTCCTGCCGCGAGCGTCTTCTCTGATGTCACACTCCTCGCAGGCGTGTCTTTATCCGTCCGTCTGTCCTCTGCCGCTGAATCTCTGGAGCAGGTCGACATTGTCACGGTTGTTTCAGCGTCTGCCGGCGTGACGGATTCAGAGTTTGTTTTGCTGGGTTTCACAAGAGCTTCCCTCGAATCTCTGTTCGGCGCTGATTCTGTCTGATTTTCTGCTTTCTTCTTCTTCGTCCTGTCTTGCAGTTTCAGTCGACTCTCTGACAGTCGTTTGACTAGCGCTGCTTTCTGTCAGAAACACAAAACTCATGGTCCAGTGGGTTTTATAACAGCGAACAACACAAACTTTAACACTTAGGGGTGTAACGGTACACGCATCTATACTGGAAATCTTTGGTGCTAATCTTTCAGGTTGGCATGCATGTGTACCGAATTAATAAAGCGAAAAACTGTGTTTGTAAGAACCAAATGAACCATATTTAACTGTTCAAGGCTGAAATATGAGCCCATAATCCATAACAACACTTCCATCCAGTGAAAACATTGAGTTAGAGCTGTTTAAACGCTGCTTGATCTGTGCAGATTTCTCTCCTGATTCAGACCAGAACACTTTTTCACTGGAGGAAGTGTTATTATGGATTATGTATGCCTTAATTCTGGGTTTGTTTCATCTTTTGTCTTCTCCAGATGTTCACTGATGGACTGGAGTGCTGTGGATTATTGTGATGTTTTTATCAGACTCTCATTCTGACGGCACCCATTCACTTGCAGTGATACAATGTTACATTTCCCCAAATCTGATGAAGAAGCAAACTCACCTACAAACTGCATTTCCATTTTTGGGTGAACTATTCCTTTAAAGACAAAGCCACAGATGTAAAAAGGTAACTTTTTAGTTTTTCCTTTTATGTAATGAAAACATACTAAACCATGA
The DNA here is from genome assembly GCF_023724105.1 of Carassius gibelio. Taxonomy (NCBI): domain Eukaryota; kingdom Metazoa; phylum Chordata; class Actinopteri; order Cypriniformes; family Cyprinidae; genus Carassius; species Carassius gibelio. The sequence continues at coordinate 24,832,773 of NC_068393.1, forward strand.
CTTTTGTGTACCGTTACCCCTCTAATAACTCAGATTATAAACACTGACCTTTTGACCTCTGAGGCAAACACCCGGGTCGTTCTCGATCTCCCACATGCCCTCCTCGAAGCCACCTCTTTTGATTGGCCGGCCGTACTTGTCTTTGTTCGGCCAGTAGGGGACGATGTCTTTGGGGAAGAGAAATGTTCTGGAAGAGCAGAGATATAGACTGTTCAAAACAACTAAACACTGCATTGTTATGATACACTCATTCTGAAACAGTCAAAGCATAACACACATTTGATATAATATGTGTGTGTGTGTGTGTGTGTGTGTGTGTGTGTGTGTGTGTGAGAGAGAGAGTTTACTCACGTTGAATGTGTTCCATAAAAGAAGATAGGGATCTTATTTTTGGGGGCTTTTCCTTCACCAATCTGTGTGACATAAAACAACAGTCAGATTTTAATTAATCTCATGTACATATAAGACTATATGTGATTAAATCTGCTGCATTTAATCTCACCCTGGCAGGCCAGAAAGGATAACCTTTCATTTTAGCAAACACGATGTCTCCTGGAGAAAAACTATCTGTGTTCTGATCAGATGTCATCTTCATCTGAGAAAACAAAGGGTTAATTAATAAAAACAACAGTTATTATGTGCCACCAACACAGAGAGACAATAAACAAAACACTGCACCAACAGATACATCCCTATTATAAATAAAAATAGCCTTAAGGTTACTGTTACTTATGACTTTATTATAATTTCACCGATATCGACACTGAAGTAAATAGAAAGGATAGCCGTGTTTAACTAACGTTATTAGCTCAGGCTAACAACACAGCATACTGTGTGTATACAAACTCACCTTCACACCTTTCTGCATATCTACTCACTCAAAAACTACTCTATAAACACTTAGATTTAAAAACAAAACGGAAACACGGGAATAAAAAATATTATCACGCGATGAATGAAAAGACATGAGAATGTGCGTCTCCCCTCAGCGCAGGTGGATTGGTTCGGTCCGTCTCCCGCTCAGCGTGACGGAGGAATGTACCACTACTGAAAGAGGGGGTGGGAGGGATTGTAATAATTTAAAATATGATTAATAATAGGTTTCCTTCGTGACCTTTAGATTAATTACCACATATTTTATTTTATATTTAATTAATCGCTGATTTTAAATTATATTAGCAATCTGAAAAGCGAAAAAGCGTCACTGTTTGACAACATCGGTCGTTGAATAGTTAAGATTCAGCGGGAGGAAGCGGAAAGATAAAGACGTTTAAAATATTTTAACCCTTTATTCGGTCATTTAGCAAAATAAAATAAACATCCACGCGTAAATCAGAAACAAACAGCGATACATGTTCTGATTAATATTTCGCAGTTTTTTTCGCTTGTATGAGGGAGGAGGAAATATGGCGCCAGATTACAATTTAGTTTATTTCAACTAAGATTACGTAGTTATTTTGAAAATTATATATAGCCTATATATATATAAACATTGCAACTCATTCTGTAAAAGATTTATTATCAATAAGCTTTTCATCACATCATTCTGTCTAGAAGAGCCTCCTTGCAGGCAGGGGCAGATCTAGAAAAATATTGATGGGGTGGCGAGAAGAGGGCAGAAATTTTTGAGGGGTGGCAACATATGGCAGACGTATATATACTGAATTTAGACACAGTTATCACAGTTTGATGATAAATATATGTGCACATTACAAAAGGAGTCGGACACAGGCTATCATTTACAAACTTAATCTCATGCAATCAATGTCTTGCATTTGAAACAGTTCATATAAGGAATAAGTGACCATACCCCATAAGCACCACACACTCACTAATGCATACAGTATGCATCCACATGTCATTAAGAGCATTATAAAACATTCAGTGTTATCAATATGTCAATTTATTATAAGAAACACAAGATTTTAACAGCCATTTGGGGAGACTCAACTGATTTTCTACAGTTTAGTGTTAATCATCATCTAACTCAACCAGTCAAGAGCTACATTTAGCCTTAGATGTTATATGAATATGGTCCCTGAAGCATAGCTTTTATTAGTTGACAATAATAATAAATAAATAAACATTATTGGCACAAATAATAAATGTACTTTTAGAAAAAAAATTTTGAAAAATATGGTGTTATTGTTTTGGCAAGTTTAAATAAAATAAAATGAAATTATTTTTTTAAGTATATTTTACTAAGCAATTTCTTACATAATTTCTTTGAGTTAGACCAAACTTTTATTTTGGTGAGTTGTAGACAGAGTTTCTGTGCTTTTTAATTAACTATTATTATTAGCTAATAGGAAGTATAGCATATCAAGTATGCTAATACTTGAAGTATAGCATACTCTACTGTGCAAGAGTACTGTATTTCTGTTTGAGTTTCTTCAAGTAATACCAAAATTTCATTTTGACAGGTTGTCATAAAGACATTGCCATTTCTGTCAGTCCGTGTATACGATACGAATGAATGATGATAGTTTTATCAAATGAAATGGTGAAATCCTCTCATACGCACTAGCGTGAACATGTGTTCACTATAACTTTATTATGACTCTAATTTATTTTATAGTCTCAATCATTCAGAAATCATGCAAAAGGAAACTAAGCAGTTTTACTATGATAAAACCATGGTTTATTTTTGTAAGGGTTGTGATATGCACGTTTTTTGTTGAAGAAATTATAAAGCCTGTGTCATCTATAGCAAAAGGTGGCCAAAAATGAAAGATTAAGTGAATATGAATGAAATGTTTGGTCAGTAGCCTAAACAAGGATTTGATTGTCCTGTAAGTGTAACAGCAGCAATCACATGCCATTTGTAATAACAAGTACATAAATTGTTTATTTTCTATATGCCTACATTATGTATTTTAACAATGTTATTATTAACCAATCATTTTTGCCTCATTATTATTTTTTTTTATAATGCATTTTAAGCCATTTTAAAGGCTATTGATGGCTTATGTCTGTTTTTATAGCAACAACAACAACAACAACAAAAATATTACAGTATATTAATACTTTGAAAATTATTAGAGTTTAGGAGTCATTTGAATCAGTTCAGGAGTTCAAAGCGGATTCGCGAATCATTTGAGTCAGTTAGGGGTTTGCGAATCATTTTAATCAGTTCGGGAGTTCGGAGCGGGATCGCGAATCATTTGAGTCAGTTATGGGGATCGCGAATAATTTGAGTCAGTTCGGGAGTTCGTAGCGGGATCGCGAATCATTTGAGTCAGTTATGGGGATCGCGAATCATTTGAGTCAGTTTGGGAGTTCGGAGCGGATTCGCGAATCATTTGAGTCAGTTTGGGGATCGCGAATCATTTGAATCAGTTCGGGAGTTCGTTGCGGGAACGCGAATCATTTGAGTCAGTTATGGGGATCGCGAATCGTTTTAATCAGTTCGGGAGTTCGTAGCGGGATCGCGAATCATTTGAGTCATTTATGGGGATCGCGAATCATTTGAGTCAGTTTGGGAGTACAAAGTGGGTTCGCTAATCATTTGAGTCAGTTTGGGGAACGCGAATCATTTGAATCAGTTCGGGATTTCGTAGCGGGGTCCCGAATCTTTTGAGTCAGTAATGGGTATCGCGAATCATTTGAATCAGTTAGAGAGTTCGGAGCGGGTTCGCGAATCATTTGAGTCAGTTATGCGGATCGCGAATCGTTTTAATCAGTTCGGGAGTTCGTAGCGGATATCGCGAATCATTTGAGTCATTTATGGGGATCGCGAATCATTTGAGTCAGTTTGGGAGTTCGGAGCGGGATCGCGAATCATTTGAATCAGTTAGAGAGTTCGGAGCGGGTTCCCAAATCATTCGCAAAAGATTCACGCTCGTAAATTTTCAAATTCAATTCAATTCAATTCAATTCAAGTTTATTTGTATAGCGCTTTTTACAAAACAAATCGTTACAAAGCAAATTTACAGAAAATTATGTTTCTACAATATTTAGTAGTTGCTAGTAGTTTGTGCACATTTGACAGGATTTTAGAAAAAATAATAATAATAATACAAGACCTAGTCAGCTAGAGTCTAGACGATGAACTATCAATATTATTAATTAAGTTATTATATGATTCAGTCACACATTTAGTAATAATTGTTAGTTCTGTTGTTGATTCAGGGTTAGCATCATCTGAGGTCCTCTGAGGGTCAGCATCATCTCTTCTCAGGTGTTCTGGATCCAGACTGGAGCTTGTGTAAATCCTAGTTACCACGGGATGTGAATCCCGTGGCGAAACATAGAAACAAATTGGCCATAACCTTTAATTCGTTGCTGCCAACTGGGGCATTTCATTTGCCACCCTATGCCACCCCGGTTGATCCGCCCCTGCTCGCAGGATTTCACCCTGATACCCTCATGTCCCTCATGCCATCGGACTTGAAAAGCATCGTGGGGAACCCAGAGAAAGGATACCTGTCAGGTACAAACTCTCACAAATCACATTCTTCAGCTTAGTATGCAAAGTGCATGTTGTGCTGATCCAGATGCATGGTTCACACAAAGTATTGCATGCTGATTCACATTTCTTTACTAAGTTTGCATGCTATTGTAGGTATGCATGCTGATGTTTGTGTTTTAGCATTTGGTGATGCGTTTCCTGGAGCTGCATCATGCTAGCTAGAAATACCATCTCAGGAGAGAGAGATCTCATCATAAGAGTCTCACATCACAACATTGAAGAGTGAACTACAGGACCCTGCCTGCGGGAGAGAAATGCCTATACATCAAGTGATAGCCAATGGTGGAAAAGTAAATTACTAATGCTTAATTTTAGTATAGATTATTGTAAATGAAAATCATATTTAAGTGACTGTCAGTTATTTGTGAAATAAACTGCTGTAAAAGACTGAAGTGTTTATATTGTATGAAATGCTTGAATGTGGACATGTGCACATTTGCGTGTTCACATCTGTATAAAAACTATAAATAACACAAAAAAATAATGTAAATTAATGGCCATGCATCTTATTAAGTGTATTAACTGTCTTTATTTATTACTGTTTCTCATGCTCACACATTGGTTTCAAAATTTGATTAGTTTACTAGTATCATGTCAAGAATTTGATTCACTATGATATCACGATGCATTGCATCCTCCGTTTTCAAAATAACTGCACATGGCTACATTTTCATATCAAACTTGTTTTATGCATTTTCATAAACTTATATAAGCAGGCTACTTTCTAAAATAATTTCAAATTAATAATAAATTAAAACAATTGTTAAGAATTTAGTAAAACACTGAAATAACGGATGTCAAGCAATGCACATGTGCAATGAAGCCAGCTGTGAAAAAAACCAAGCTCAGAATTGATTCAGATAATCACAATGCATCTGAATTTGTATTTTTTTCTCCCACCCCAACATCCTAAATTTAGCAAAAATGCATTACATTTTTCAAAGATTGTGAATTACTATGTCTCTTCTGCTCACCAAGGTTGTATTTATTTGGTCAAAAATGCAGTAAAATGTGAAATATTATTACATTTTAAAGTATTTGTTTTATATGTGAATCTCTGCTAAACTGTAATTTATTTCTGTGATGAACAGAAACAGTCATACTGAAGCTGAAAGAAAACACATTTTATTTATTTTCATAATATGTTTTCTTTTACATTTAGCAGAATTATTAAATAAGTTACTTGCCATTTTTCTTTCTCATAAAAGCTGCGAACCACATGCTATTTCTTTGGTCTGGTGGTTTTAAAGCAGGCGGCGCAGGGACGCTTATTTCATCAAACACATTAATGCTTGATTATCTGAGAATGTAACAGTGACAGTTTTCACACAGATGCTGGATGTCAGAGGAGTGTGTGTTTGTTTAATCCTCCACTCAGAGGAAATCCTCTTTCCAGTCGCCATCTTCAGATGAGGAGAGATGGATGGGGTGTAGGTCTCAGTTCATGTAGATTATCTGACTGTCAGTGGCTGCTAGTGATGCGCTGAATGTGTGTGTGTGTGTGTGTGTGTGTTGCTGTTACATTGATGCAAACTCCTGACCTTTCTGTGAGAATGTACCTTTTTGAGATAAAAAAAAAAATATATATATATTTATTTATAAACTCTGGCTATAAACTGTATATATATATATATATATATATATATATATATATATATATATATATATATATATATATATATATATATATACAGGTGCTGGTCATATAATTAGAATATCATCAAAAAGTTGATTTATTTAACTAATTCCATTAAAAAAGTGGAATTTATATATTACATTAATTCATTACACACAGACTGATATATTTTAAAAGTTTATTTCTTTTAATTTTGATGATTATAACTGACAACTAAAGAAAATCCCAAATTCAGTATCTCAGAAAATTAGAATATTGTGAAAAGGTTCAATATTGAAGACACCTGGTGCCACACTCTAATCAGCTAATTAACTCAAAACACCTGTAAAGCCTTTAAATGTTCTCTCAGTCTAGTTCTGTAGGATATACACAATCATGGGGAAGACTGCTGACCTTACAGTTGTCCAAAAGATGACCAGTGACACCTTGCACAAGGAGGACAAGACACAAAGGTGATTGCAAAAGAGGCTGGCTGTTCACAGAGCTCTGTGTCCAAGCACATTAATAGAGAGGCAAAGGGAAGGAAAAGATGTGGTAGAAAAAAGTGTACAAGCAATAGGGATAACCTCACCCTGGAGAGGATTGTGAAACAAAACCCATTCAAAAATGTGGGGGAGATTCACAAAGAGTGGACCGCAGCTGGAGTCAGTGCTTCAAGAAGCACTACACACAGACGTATGCAAGACATGGGATTCAGCTTCGCATTCCTTGTGTCAAGACACTCTTGAACAACAGACAGCGTCAGAAGAATCTCACTTCAAAAAGGATCTGGATAAAAAAAAAATGGTGAACCTGCTCCAAAGTTCTGATCTAAATCAAATTATTCTTGATATGCGCAAAGTTACAATTGGAATTAAATGATTCACATAACACACATTATAGTTACGATCTGAACCTAATAATTCACAAACCTGCTCTGAAGTTCCGATCTGAATCAAATGATTTGCGATACACACTTTGAAGTTGTGATCTTAACCAAATAATTTATGATAAGCGTTTCGAAGTTCTGATCTGAATCATATGATTTACGATAAACGCTCCAAAGTTCTGATCTGATTCAAATGATTCGCAATAAGCAATTTGAAGTTACCATCTGAACTAATGATTGGTGATTAGTGCCCCGAAGTTCCAATCTTGTAGTTTACATGTATCTGTTAGGAGCCAAGGATTCCAACAACATAAGACACTTGAGTCTGTGACTAATGTTTTAGGAGTTATGAGATTTCGTACACAGTCACGGGTCCAGAGGGAGAACAAGATGGGACTGAGCACAGAGCCCTGTGGTGTACCTGTGCTCCGAGTGATGGTTGAGGATGTGTAGGGGCCCATGTTTCACTCTCTGGTGGATGCTCTGTCAGGAAATCTTGTATCCAGTTCTAGGCAAACTGAGTTGAGTGAGGATGGAGAGTCTTTGGTGTGTGAGAGGACAAACAGATGTGTGTGTAGGATCAGTTTCTGTGTGCTGTGAACGTTAGTCAGAATGAAACTTCAGCTGCAGATGCTGAATCAGACTCAAACTCAAAAACTTGGGATCTTTGCGCTGAAGCATCAGTTTATCTGATGTCTCCTGTGAGATGCGAGGATGATCAGACTGATGTTCAGTGGTGTCAGCAGCACACCAGATCCACAGGGAGGATGTTTTCATGATCTCCGGAGGATCGAGTGAAGCTTCAAACTCAGTGTCCTGCTTCAAGACACATGCCTAAAACGGCAAGAAAGAAAAAAAAGAATGTCCTTTAGAACGTTTCTGACTCGTTCAGGCAAAATGAAAATGGTGTCATTCGGTTTTAACTTTATATAGATAATAGCCTTCTTTTCAAAAGTTTGGGGTCAGTAAAGACATTTATGTAAGAAAAGATTTATATTTCAAATAAATGCTGTTCTTTTGAACTTTCTATTCACCTGAAAAATAAAATGCATCGCAGTTTCGACAAAAAATATTGTGCAGCACGACTGTTTTCAACATTGATTAATAATCAGAAATGTTTCTTGAGCAGTAAATCATCATATTATTCTGATTTCTGAAGATCATGTGACACTGAAGACTGGAGGAATGATGCTGAAAATACAGCGGAGCATCACAGAAATAAATTACACTTTAACACAGATTCACACAGAAAACAGCCGTTTAAATTATTACAATATTTCACTATTTTTAAATGTATTTTTCATCGAATGAATGCAGGCCTGTTGAGTAGAAGATACTTTTTTTCAAACATTACAAAATCTTAATGACCCCAAACTTTTCAGTGTGTGTGTGTGTGTGTGTGTGTGTGTGTGTGTGTGTGTGTGTGTGTGTGTGTGTTTGTGTGTGTGTGTGTTTGTGTGTGTCTTAAAATAACACTGTAAATGTCTCTCTCCTCGGGTCATTGGTGTCTTTAAGAGGATCATGTGGCCGAACAAACTAACAGACCCATTTGTCATGAATGTGAATGAAGTTGAGAGCAGCTTTAATCTCATGTCTGATTAAATGCTGTTTTCTGCTGTAACGACACATTTCACTGCTTAAAGTCCCGGCTCTGTCCCGTCATTATGAATACATGAGCATTTACAGTCATTACTGACGCTTACGCCTCTAATTATTACAGTCTGATATTAAGTCCAGTATGAAATGTCAGTTTAAGGCTGGCTGCTTTTATTGCTCGACGTTGAAAAGTTTAAAATGTGTCCAGTCCAGAAAGAGCAAGAGATCTTCAAGCTTAAATCATTTTATTAAAACGTAAGTTTAAAGGGAAAGACACTTTGATTTCTCAAATCTCTTAGTCGTAATGTTGGTCGCAGAGTAAAAGTGTTCATCAGCATTTTTGAGTATTTTCACACAAAACAGGTCAAAACATCATTGGATGGTGGTTAAAGTCTATTTATTTTTAAATGATTATATTTGCTTGTTTATATATGAACACGGTCAAAATGGTTTTAAAAAGTGATATTAAAATATATTTGGAGAGCAATACAACTTGAAAGAAATGAAAACTATTTGGTTGTTTAAAAGGTACAAAGGCTTTCTATAATTAATTAATAAATTAATACATTTTATATTTTTCTTTCTATATGTCCCTGACATATTTGGTTGTATTTTTGTACAATATGTTTTTTAGTTAAAAAAAATGGTTTTCTGTGATTAATTAATAAATTAATAAATAAAAAATATTATATATAATAAAAAAATTAATGCTAAAAATAAATAATCATTTTAAAATGCTGGAAAAAATCCCACATGTCCGTTTAGACAGGTGTAAAAAAAAAATGTATTTTGTATACAAAACAAAGGATATTGAAGAAAACACTATTAGTTTAAATTTAGTGTTTAATTCAATATGTTAAATGTTGTTTCTTTGTAATTAATTGTGAAATTTACTAGCAATTTCGTTGTGAAAATAGTTTCTAAATCTTTTTTTTATCCACTTTATTTTTAACTTTACGCGGGAGAATGTGCAAGACTTCCGGTCTCAACATGCTTCCAGTTATTTATATCAGTACTAAAACAGTCCGTTCGTTGTGCTGCTTATATCGCACAATGATGTTATTTTAATTTATTATCCTTATCATAAACACACCTGTTTTTAGCGCAAACAGTTTTAGGGTTTCCTGCAAGTTGTTGTTTATAGTTATTTACCGATATCAGCCGATAAGTGGCAAGTCGCGCATATTGACAGAAAACAATTGGATATTTAGGAATGGATTTTTTATAATAATAATAATAATTAAAATATTAAAATATGTAGGAATTAAAAATAACTGATCGGAATCAGTGGCTGCAATGTTGTTTTCACAGATTTGTTTCCCCCTCCACAATCACATCGGGGAACTTCTGAAAGTGATTCAAGTTTTAATTACGACAAAGATCATCATGCGTGTGTTTGTCCCCCTTTATATCGCCGATGTGCCAAGTTGGATCGCGCACAAAGAGACGGCGCAGGTCTGGTCGCGCGCACGCGCTCCTTCACGTCTCAATGTGGGACAGCAGAAAGTGGCATCAGAGGGAAAGTGGATTAAAGTAGGTTCCTCTCCTCCTCCTTTCTCCCTCGTTCTCTCCCTCGTGGACGCGTGTTTTTTTGGCAGGGTCACCTGAGTCCTCCGGTTGGCCGTGGCTCGCAGGTAACGAGAAAAGAGCGCGCGGATGCTTTGATGACGTCCCCAGTTACTTAAACACAACAACCTTCATTAATTCACAACGACGGTCCCGTCAGGTTCTCATTAACAGCGGCACAAACACTCACCGGCGCCGATATTAACTATTAATTCTGGTGTTTCTAGTTGTTTGGGGCTCTTCCGCTGCCAAAGGCCTGATTTCCGCGCGGCGCAGGGATTGATGCCGCAGGTTTGATCCTCATGAGGGTCGGACTGTGAAATACTTGTGATGTTTTCTGCTGTTGGTTTGATCTGCTGCAGTATGGAGGGCCAAACCTGCAGAAATGAAAAGTATACGTTAATATTTAGGCTAATAGCAAAATAAATAAAGGAATAAATGACTTGATAAGACAAATATAGTCACCTTTTAAATAAATTTAATTATTTTTCCTTTAGCTTTTTTTTAACTTTAGTTTTCTTCTTCTTTCAGTTATTTTTTTTTTATATTTATTTATCAATTTATTTTTTTAAGTGTATTTATTCATGCATTTATTTATTTTTTCCACGTGTATTTATTCACACTAGGAAAAGTAAACAGAAATAAGTGAATAAATAAACCTGGAAATAAATGCATTTGAGATTAAATCAATAAATCTAAATATAACTAAAATAAATGCATGAATAAACTAATTAAATAAATATAAAAAGGTGAAATAATAAGCAAATAAAGGTTTTAAAAAGATAAAAATAAATATAGAAAATAATACATAATACAAATTTTATTCAAGATTTTATTTAAAATTTTATTCTAAATTATTTAACATTTTAAAAAACTATTTTTGTTTTAATCAAGTCATTTATTTCTTTATTTTTTTTCCTATTATACATTTACTTATTTATCTGTATGTTTAAAAATGTATTTTATTTTTAATTTCTGCAGGTTTGGTCCTCCATATTGCAGGAGCTTAAAGTAGTATTAAATATTTAGCAGATTATTGAAAATGTTAAACTTTTATTTTTATTTTTTTACGTTTATTTTTTTTTTACCCTTGCACGGATGGACAATGTTTTGGAGTATCATAAAAAAAATCAGAGGAAGTTAATGTTTTTAATAATTCGACAACAAGCATTTTCACAGTTTTCTGATGTCAGTCAATGGTCACATGAAATGCAGGTGTACAAATTACATATTTAATATTTTTTTCAATTTAATCAGTTTTTTTATTTTGATTAAACTTCTTAATTGAACATTTTCATGATTTAATTAATTATTAGCCATTCATTCACAACTTCCTTAGTTTTGCCCAAGAATTTAACTTTATTCTCGCCTTGGTTAAAGTTAGGCTTGGTATTAAAACATCTGTATGTTTGAAAAAAGTTATCTTTTTTTTTCCTTTTCTATGTTATTATAATTTTTATGAATGGGCCTTAATTTGTTTTCCCACCTCAAATGTCTTTATTTAATTCAGCTGTAAGTCAAACTTTACTTAAAGATCAAAATTAGTTTTGCTAGTCATATATATATATATATTTTTTTTTTTTGCCAACGTTAGATTTTATTACTATAGATTATTTTAATATTTGAATAAGCTTTTATTTTATACATTCTGTTTTTGTTATAATTTTAGTTTGTTTTTTCGTTTTTAAAACTATTTCTATTTATCTTTATTTTATTTCAGTTTTAATAATTTTACTACTTCAACTTAAACTTTGGTTAGTTAGTTGCCAAAACAACATTTAAAATCCAGTAGAATTTTCAGTTTTTTTGTTTATTTTGATGAACGAAACTTATATTTAATAGTTTGTTTGAACAAACAGAAATACTGTTGTTCAGAATCTGTACAAGATGCATCTCATCATTATACTTTTTGCACACCACACTGTGATTTCTTTGCTTCCTTGAATTTATGTCCATATATATATATATATATATATATATATATATATATGCTGTTGAAATGCTGATCAGCGCATCTGGGATCAGTGTTTCTGTGCAGTTTTAGCCCAGAGCTCTTTTCTTCGCGAGTGTTTCTGAGAGTGTGAATATGTGTGTTTTAAATCCGCCAGTTGTTTTGGTATTTCTCTCTCTTCAAGACAAAGGAACACTCTCGTCCAATCAGATGCAGCCGCTCTACTGTTCTCATTAGAAGTGGGCGGAGTCTGGCGGTTTGGAGAGAGAGTGAAAGTGATTAGGGCTCTTTATATTTCCTCGGGCCCCAATGATCCCATCAGAACTTCATCAGGAGACTCCAGATACGGACTTAAGCTGGGAAAAAGATCCTCGTGAAGACGTCTGAAGATATGGGGACGTGGACACACACACTCCTCCAGGAGGTATCGCACATATGTGCAAAAAAATTCTAAATGCTTCACTTTGAACTATATTAGTTTTTATGTAGTTCAATCTCTGTTCAATTCATTTTATATTCATTTTTTTTAGAGAGCTAGAACGAATTTGTCTGAAATTTTCCCATGCATTATTCATTTTCATTAATTCATTCGTTTTATTTTATTGGTTCATGCATTTGTGTGTTTGACAGATGGACAGAGACGAGTCTCTTCTGGAGAGAGATGAACAGAACAGGACTCTGAGGATGAAGGACGAGGTACAGGTGGACAAATCAATCATTAATTCACTCAAATCAATAAACAGCTTCAGCAACTTTATACATAATTGTCCTGAAATATACTTGTGCTGCTTAATCTGTTTTCAGGTTGTGCATATTTTGAAGGTCATCATGACTATGTCTTGTTGTAAAAATAATTAGTGAAATAAATGAAATTTTAAAATCAAAATTTTAACTTCATTTCAGGGCATTTGTTCATGAAGCAATTAATTGAATCATAACAATAAATGCACATACTTCATACACACTCCAAATATTTTATAAACATTAGAATAAATTATTTATAAGAGTAAATTTAAAATTAATATCTTTTAAAGAAAATGACATGCCAAATTGCAATTTTATTCTGCTTATTTATAATATTGTTTATTTATTGCTATTTTACACATTCTATTGTGTGTATATATATATAGATAATTTATTATTTTATATTTTTTTATTAATTTAAATTATTTTATAATTAAATGAATAATTTATTCATTGTTATAATTAGATTTATTTGAATAATACAATTTAAATTACACATTTATTGTTGTTTTCTTAAATAACAGATTCAGATTAAACATGTTTCGTCCAGTTTGAGCCTCAGAGTGACTAATGAGAAACTAACTCTTTTGTTTCTTGATCTCATCAGTCTGGTTTAGTTTATAAGTGTAAAATGTTTTATATTTTAGAAGCATGTCATGTTTTTTGCTCTACTCTGTTGTTCTGCAGGTTGTGGGTTGCACACATGCTGAGTGTCCGTGTGAGTGTTTCCTGCCAGGACCAGCTCAGATCAGGTCGTGTGATCGCTGTGCACATGGCTGGGTCGTTCACGGTATGATTCACACGTGTGTGTGTGTGTGTGTGTTTGCCTGAAGACTGGATTCCTGTCACCAGTGTCGTGTGTATTGATGTGTGTGTGTGTGTGTGTGCAGCGGTGGGTAAGCTGTGCGCCCCCGCTCTGCTGTGTTCGGGGCAGGTGGAGATCGTCCAGAGTAACGTGGTGTTTGACATCAGTAGTCTGATTCTGTACGGGACGCAGGCGCTTCCCGTCCGGATGAAGATCCTTCTGGATCGGCTGTTCAGCGTCCTCACACACACACAGGTGCTCAACATCATACACACCCTCGGGTGGACGCTGCGCGACTATGTGAGAGGATACATGCTGCAGGTGAACAGACACACACACACTTGCTTGTTTTTGTGTAAAGTGTGTTCATCCCATAGGTGTAATGGTTTTTATTCTGTAGAAACTGTATATTCTATGTCCCTTCACCAACCCTACACCTAACCCTAACCCTCACAGGAAACTTTGTGCATTTTTACTTTCTCAAAAAAACTCATTCTGTATGATTTCTAAGTGAAAAATTGGGACATGGGTTCTGTCCTCATAAGTCACCCTCTCCTTGTAAAACCTGTGTCATACCCTGTGTTACAGTTATCGCTCTTGGTCTGAACAGGCCTTAACTCTCATCCTTTAGGACTCCTTGGGGAGGGTTCTGGATCGATGGGTCACCATGAGCCCGGAGGACGAGGTCGTGACCTTGCACCAGTTTCTACGTTTCGGGGAAACCAAATCCATCGTGGAGCTGATGACCGAGGAGCAGCAGATCCGCCCAGAAACCCATCGCAACCCCGCTTTCAAGCCGAGAGACAAACCGCCCTCCAGAACGCACCCCTTTGAGAATCTGCCAGGAGGAAGTCTGGCGTTCCTGCAGCCGTTCCACTGCGTCAGTGCGTCCGTGTTTCCACCCTCACATCCCGCGACACAGCGGCTCAGCAAACAGTACAACGGTGCAGATGAAATGAGAACCAGAAACAAAAGAGATGGTGCATCTGAAAGATCGCTACAGATACGAAGTTCCACACGGTCACCGAAACGCCTGCGAAACGTAGAACAACGTCAAGTGGGAGTCGACGAGCTGATCTCAGACTCTTCGGGAGCCGGGGAACGGTCCTCGAGCAAAGCTCGCGTGAGCTGCAGCGCGTGCGCCAAGACGTTTTACGATAAAGGAACGCTGAAGATCCACTTCAACGCCGTGCACTTGAAGATCAAACACCGCTGTACGGTCGAAGGCTGCAACATGATGTTCAGCTCACTGCGCAGCCGAAACCGACACAGCGCAAACCCCAACCCACGACTGCACGCCGCGCTCGAACAGACGACACGCAGATTCCTCGCTCAACCGCGTCGACCAGTCTTGCGTGACTCGACCTCTCCAGTCTCCATGGAGAACACCAGCACTGTATTGACCGACCGCCAGATTCCAGTCAGCCGTGAAGGAGGAGGGGGAGGAGCTACAGGCAATCGCACGGCCAATCAGAACGGGCTTAGCCATGTGATTGACGTGATGCCGAAAAAGAAGTCGCGGAAGTCCAGTACGCCGTTGAAGCTTAAACAAGACACTCACAGTGAAGAACACGATCACTTATCGCAAGCGGTCAACAGTCTCCATTGCATCCAGTCACCTATGACCATCACACAGGGGCAGCACAACTACAAGCATCTCTGGATTCAAGGAGTGCATGATGAATGGAAAGGCAGGCGTCGATCTCTACTAAAGGTCAAAGATGAGCCGTGTGACCCCATCTGTGACTGTAGAGGTCGTCACCGTAGCAACCTGTGACCGAGACAACATGAGATCAGAACTGACTCTACACCGAAAAGAATCGGGTGAAGGGTTTCGCTCAGAAGTCGCTGTGATTTTTCACCAATAATTACAAACGAAACGGCAAGAATTTAATTCTGAGGTCGAAAAACGTAAATATTATTCTCTTGTAAAAACATATTCATACATAAAAAAAATTCTGTACAATATATGCTCCTGATCTTGACGTGAAGATTTCTCCGTGCACGTTGTTGTTATGAAAAAAATTGAGTTTGTGAACTTGAGTCAAAATAAAATAGGTGTGTTGGGCCAAAGTCACTTTAAGGCATTTCGTATTTTAAATCACCAGTGAAATCTGACAACAACTGTCTCTTAAATGTTGTTTTGTTTGCTGAAACAGCATCAAAGGAATAAACATGAAAAAACTACAGGGGTTAACTTACAATAAATATTCACAAGAAAAAGATTCGAAGATGTTCTACATCCCTTTTTTGTTATTTCTTAGCTCTTTAACACTTCAATGTAATGCTTAAAGGGTTATTTCACCCAAAAATGAAAATTAGGCCTCGTTTTACTCACCGCCGAGGCATCATAGGTGTATATGACTTTCATTTTTCAGAAGAAACCAGTCGGAGTTATATTAAATATTGTCTTTGATCTTTTAAGCTCTATCATTTCAGTCAGCGGGTGTTGCTTGCATCAGTCCAAAAGAAGCTTAATAAAAAGTGAATGAAAGTCTCCTGTAGCGAATCGATGCTTTTTTGTAAGAAACATATATATATTCTAAACCTAATAATCACTTTAATCTAGCTTGCGTTCACAGTTGTAAACTGTGTTCTGTTAATATCTATTTTTAACACATTTCCTTTTTATCTTCTGGTGCACAACATGGGTCTAAAATGACCCGTACTCATTTCCTATGTTATTTTATGCATAGCTGGGAATTGTTTTATCTTTTGAAAATCTGTTTATTTTAGCATGTAATATTCCATACGTGCCCCTTTTCCTAGACCCATCGTGGGAAATGTCATAAAAGATAAAAATTTTATTGTTGTTGTTTACTCTTATATTCCACAAGACAAAATAATGCCTGTGCCACATGATCATGGTGAGAACTTTACTTCCAGAAACTTTCTGGTTCTGATGGTGTTTCATTTTTATTTTATTTTATTTATTCATGTTTTGTGATTGTTGTTTATGTTTCTGTGTGCATATTCTGCATATTTGAATCCAGCAATGATTGTATGAATTTGAGATCCGTCTTTAATAACTATTACAAAAGCCGCAAACATTCACTGATGCTCAAGACGATGTAAACATGATTCAGTAAAATTTAAGCATGGAATTAAGTAAAATCTACTTAACCAGGACCTCACTGAGATAGGCCAAGTTAGGCGGCCCAGTTATACAAATACACATATAACAAACAACAATACAGCACACAATAAAACAGCATTAAAAGTACAGACTTGGAAGCATTTGCAAATCATTAAATCTCGCTAAAACACTCAAATGTTTGAGTAAGAATGAGTCATTTTGAGTAGAAAATGACCTCAGACAGTCACAAAACAGCAACCTAACAACAAAAGCAACCATCAAACGGTGTAAAAACAACTGGAAAACTGGAAAATCATTAATTCCCCAGTGCATCATGAGAACACAGGATCAAAATTTTGAGATTTACTTAAATAACCCTTATAAACACAAGTTCAAACTTAAATTGAGCACTAATATAAAAAGTACTCTCTTTATTATTATTATTTTTTCAGAATATAAGAATACCGGTCTAAATTATTATTTTTATTATTATTATTTGTCTTGTGGCAAGTATGTCGTTTCATAGGGGAAATACCGAGTAAAACATCACTTTTATTTACAAATTATCAAAAATAAGAAAGGAACCTTTTGTACTCTACTGTAAATAGCGATTGAAATTAATATTATGTGACAACTAGCCCCGTTCTCCAGCGCCTGAAGTGAATCTGATCCCACGCGCGCGTTGAGAGATCATGTGACGCGGCCGCTGTCCACGGTGCTGAAATCCTCCGGTGCTGAAATCCTCACCGACGATGGTACATTAGTTAAGATCTGATTTTTTCTGCGGCTCCATCAAACGCGCGCGCTCAGGGCGGGTCGTGTGACGTCACGCGCGCGTCCACGGACCAGACGCTCGGCGAGTCAACGGATGTTTGTACCTCAAAACCCCAAATAAAACCATCACTTAAAGCGGAACGACGGGAACAGATAACGCGGGGAGATGTCTGTGGCGGGGCTGAAGAAGCAGTTTCACAAAGCGACTCAGGTAAGAGCGGAATCCATCCGTTATTCGCGGTGCATTTGATCCGCGCGAAAGCGCGTGCGCTCGAGGCTGAATCACGGCACGAGTTTGCTCCAGAAACAGACGCTTAATCCGCGGTCAGACGGTTAATGTGCTTGTTTATGAATGTGTGAACACAGCGCGAGACCTGCGGGGGACCGGACGCCGTCACGTGATCCCCAAATGTTCACGCGCGTTATGTAATCGGCCGCGCGCGCTCGAACGATGCTCACCTGTGGAGAAAGGCACAGGTTAATCCGGATTTATGATTCAATTCAGTTTCTGTATAAACGCGAACCTTTGAGTGATGAATGCAAAAACGTTACTTTTTCCCCCTGTTTTACATTCTTGTACAGGAAAAACAGTTAATGTTGTCACATGCCAATGTTAAAATTAAGAATCAACATAAAATTAAATGTGTGTGTGTGCATATATTTATATATGAGCTAGGAATAAACACAAAATAAAAATAAATGTTTTAACAAATGCTGTAGGCTAATGCTTTAAAAAATACAATAATAAAATATGCTTTACAAACTTCTCTGACAAAAATTGCTAGTACATTTTTCCAATTAATTATACAGAAATGGCAAGTAACACGCTGAATTAAACATGCAATTGTGAAGCAGAAAGAATGAAATAGTTTGTCCTACTCCAGTACTCTCCAGTAATTATACAGTGTAGAGAAAACGTGTTACTTTTTTGCATTGCATATCAGTTCTGATGAGTTTTACAGCATTATGTGAGGGTTGTTGTAATAATACATTATTGATAATGCATGCATTCAGTTGTGAGTGTATTTAACTGTGTGTGTCTAAAATAGCTCATCTTGTGTGACATAAACACCTCCAGCCAACCAGAAATAGAAATGTGAATCAATACTCTGTTCTTACTGCACACACACACACACACACACACACACACACACACACACACACACACAGATGTGAATCAATACTCAGGGAACAGCGAGTGTGTTTGTGCTCTGGTTAGTTCAGTCTCCGCTGGTAATTAAAGTTGCATTGATAATGAATTGTGAATGCTGAGCTCATCAAACAGTAGAAGACTGGAGAGATTTGTTAAAAGCTATTTCAAACAATTAAGACTTCAGTTACCTACAGTTCCGGCAGTCCTAATATTAGCTGGTTGGATCCACTAATATCCCCTGATTGGATGATCACAAGGACTTCTCTGGGTCATATTCCAAAAAAAGTGAGTAAGGTAAGAAGTCGCTAATCAGTTTAGAGCTTTATAAACCATTAAAAGGACCTTAAAATCAATTCAGGAGTGGACCTGGAGGAGTGTAATGACATTAACGTCAGTGTGATGTGTTAATATTTTTTAACCCCAGTCCGAAGCCTGGATGCTGCATTCTGAACCACTTGAAGTCTGGAAGTGAGCCTTGACTTATCCCTATATAGAGTGCTTTACAGTAGTCGAGCTTTGATGTAATGAGGGCATGAATAGCCCTCTCAAAGATCTTAAAAGACAGAAAGGACTTCACCTTTGACAGTGCTCTTAGATTGAAGAAACTAGATTTGACCACAGAGCTGACCTGAATGTCAAACTTCAAAGCAGTATCCAAATAGACTCCCATATTTTTTCATAGGGTTTTACATATGGAGAGATATTACAATTTTAATTGTTTGTTTTTTGGATTCAGTGTGCCCAAATAAAATAATCGTATGTCTTATTTTCATTTAAATGTAGAAAATGTACGGCCATCCATACCTTTAAATCATTAAGGCAGGCCAGCAGAGAGATTATAAACAATGTTTATCTGGTTTTAAGAGGAGATAAATTTGAGTGTTGTCTGCGTATCAGTGAAAGAAAATGTCATATTTCTGCTTTGGAGCCAAGATAGAGCCCTGGGGGACTCCAGTCGTGACGCTGTGTGATCTGGACAGATTAGTGCGTGAAACTGGATGATTGCACACATCACGTGTGACTGGAGTAAGTGAGTGTGTGTGTATGTGTGTGTGAGAGAGAGTGTGTGTATGTGTGTGAGTGTGTGTGTGTGTGTGTGTGAGAGAGAGAGCGAGAGATAGAGAGAGAGAGAGAGAAAGGGTGTGTGTGAGTGTGTGTGTGTGTGTGTGAGAGAGAGAGAAAGTGTGTGTGTGTGTGTGTGTGTGTGTGTTAATTTTGTTAAAATATAGTAATTGTACTAATACCTAATTATTAGGACAAGTAATTAAAATCCAAATAAAATTTTTGGAGGTGCAATTTTTATAGAAATTTAATAATATAATTAATGTTTAATATTGTAATTATTAAGTTAATTGATGATTATACTACTATTATTATTTAATGAGATTTAACGTATACATTTAAAATGATATATTGTCTTTACAGTATGAGATGTTGTCAACAAATGTGTTCATAAACATT
>NC_068393.1:24857873-24900373 GCF_023724105.1 Carassius gibelio
ATCACTCAAAATCTATTAGTTAAGTCTACATTACACTATAACAATTATTTTTCAAAGTTATGTTTTACAAGAAGATAGTGTTTCAGTTTTTCTACTTAAATGTTAAGTTTATTTCAATGTTACTTGCTTTTTCTTTGTAATTATTTGTGTGATTTTTTAATGTACAACTATAATAATAACAACAACACATAATAACATTATTGTTAGAATAACTTTCAGAGCAATGTCCAGAACAGAAATCTGGAGTTGGATTCAAATACTTGTTTGATTTTGTTGTCCTATTAAAGTTAAAAGATTTTTCCAGAAGGGATTTTGAATTTCTCTTCTTCTCAGAAATCAGAAAATAGTATCAACAGACAGAAAACAAATACATTTTCGCCACATTTTTAGGAATAAAATGTTATATAATACCGTGTGAAGGAAATATGAACAAACCCCATGGCAAATACCTTCAGATTATAGAGAGGAATAAAACTCTAAGTTTTGGTGTGGTTAAGTGCTGCTGAATTGGAGAAACAAACTCACAGGCTTTAAATATATACATTTTTGCCACATTTTTAGGAATAAAATGTTATATAATTCAGTGTGAAGGAAATATGAACAAACCCCATGGCAAATACCTTCAGATTATAGAGAGGAATAAAACTCTAAGTTTTGGTGTGGTTAAGTGCTGCTGAAGTGGAGAAACAAACTCAAAGCCTTTAAATATACGCATTTTCGCCACATTTTTAGATATAGCCGCAAATAAATAAATACAATGAAATACACACTTAGATGTGCATTTTGGATTTTTTCTTTCTTTCCAGTCTGAAACAACACTTTCTGAAATCCCAAACAGCCCAAAATCTAAAAACTGACCAGTTTTTTTACTATTTTGTATTTTGTTTAGCTTTTATTTTGATTTTTATATTGAATTTGGTAGTGAAAATATACATTCTGTAAAATGTTTTAATAAATGAAAGTGTTTTCACTAACATAACTTTTGACTTATATTTCTTGCTTCTGTTATGACATTAACTTAACATTGACCAGTGTTTTACTCTTCTATATTTTGTTTGGCTTTTAATCGATTTCATTCTAAGTACTTTGATTTTGTCCTTATGTAAATTTTTTTAATGAAAGTGTTTTCACTAACATAACTTTCGTTCTGTCTGTTGCTCAGCTCCGTTAGATCAGCCGTGTTGTCGCGCGCTGTATAACTTCGAGCCAGAGAACGAGGGTGAGCTTGGCTTCAAGGAGGGTGACATCATAACTTTGACCAATCAGATCGACGACAACTGGTACGAGGGCATGATCCACGGCCAATCAGGTTTTTTCCCCATCAACTATGTGGACATCCTGGTGCCTCTGCCTCACTAGGGTCCAACAACCCCAGCTGTTGCCTAGCAACCCAACAGCCGCCTTTATCGTGCATCTGTGCTACAGCTTCACTTCCTGTTCCTGTCGATCAGTGACTGAGGATTATGATGTTGAGGAAGATTATAGACATTATGGAGTCCGGTTTGAGTGGAGGAACAGTTCAAGTGCTCAGTGTGTATGAGTTTTTGCGATCTTGGACTTGTTTATATTCTTTTTCTTGTGTTTCAGATTATTTATTTGTACTTGATTGATCTAAGGGAACTAGCGCTTCACTCTTCTGATAAACCTCACTTAATCCAGCTCTATCCCAGCATGCTTATAGGAAAGTTCTGGATTTCCAGATGTGTTTTATTGTGTCGCTTCTCTATCTTCGTCACACACTTTAAATATTTTTCTCTTGGCTAAGCAAACAACAAGATGCTGTTGTGAGTGGTTAAATTAAAATTTTATTGCAATTTGGCTCAGAACAGAAATGTCGGTCCTGCGCTGCAAAAGTGAGGTTCTTTCTCAGTATTTTTGTCTTGTTTCCAGTACGAATATCTAAATACTCTTAAATCAATATAAATAAATTAATTAAACATATACTTAAAGTCTTGTTTTCTGAAAAATTTACTAAAATAAAATGTGTTTATTCTTAAAACAAAAAATATATATATCTGACAATGGCATTTGAAATTGAGTTTGAAATTGAGTTTTCTGACCACACTGACAGATTTTTATTTCCTTTTTTAAGCAAATCTAATTTTTTAAATACATTTTTCATTAAACAAGACTTCATATTTTGAGCCTTTCTTTCAAGTAAATTTACCTTAATTTAAGATTTATGTATATATATATATTTCTAATGGAAAGCCAGACATAAATAGGGTAACACTTTACAATGAAGTCATTAGTTAACTTTGGTGAAATAACATTAACTGACAATGAACAATTTGTTACAACCTTTATTAACCTTGTTTAATAAAAATACTGTCCATTTTTATTTCATATTAGTTCAGGTTCATTAAATAATATTAACAGATGCCTCTTTGTATTAGTAATTGTTGAAATTAGATTACCTCAGATTAATAGGTGCTTAAGAATAATTTGTCATTTTTAATTCTTGTGTTCAAAATTGGATATTGTAGTGTTACCCGAATAATACTAAGTGAGAAAATAATTTTTGCTGTGTGGTTGGGAAACTTTCTCTTTGTTTGCTTGTTTAATAACTACTTATTGTTCAGAATTCCCAGTGAAATATCAAAATGCAATAAGCTTATTGAACATAGAGCACACGCACATGGTTTGTTATTGGTCCAAATTGGTCAACCTGCCCTAAAACCCATTTAATCAAGATGGACAAAATCAACTTAAGCTAAAAGATCAACTGATAAACCATATCGACTAGCGAATGACCAGCAGTGTGCAGCCTTCATAAGCTAGTTAAACTGGGTTTTTCTTGAGCCTGATGGTAGATGTTTCCTGAAGCAGCATATAAAGTCTTATTTTTTTAAATAAGTGGTATTTCCACGAATGCCAAGATTACCGGAGTGTGCTGGTTATTGTGTGTATGCGTGTGAATGTTTCCACATAGAATATAATGCTAGTTACTACTGTAGTGTTAGCAGTTAGTCGTTAGTGCTGTGATGTTTGTAAGCACATGTGGTTTGAGAAAGACTATTTTTAATGTTAAAATGATGGATTGATTGCAGCTGAAGAACATATATAGTGTCTACTAGACTGAAGTGTAGCAGAGTTTGTTGTTTAAGTGGTTGATGGACCATGTTCTGTAGCACAGCTCGCGCTGTGTGTTGTTTGTTGCCTTCAACGCGTTCGGCCTTCGTTTGAAACCGTGATGTTTGTCGACCGCTGCTTGCGGCCAGACCAGTGACTATGGAAGCTTGTTTCTGTTACAGAACACAAAAATAAAAAAGATAATTGCAACTTTATCTCACAATAATGAGTTCTTCATCACAATTGTAAGTTTATATTTAGAAAATTTTAAAGACATTTATTAGCCAGTTATAATCTCATAATTGGAGGTTTGCATCTTGTAATTCCCTTTTCTCAGAATTCAAAGTTTAGGTCTATATTTTGCAATGCTGAATTTTTTGTTTTGTTTAAATCTCATTTTCTTTTTGTTTTTTCCACAGAATTAAAAAAAGGTAATTGCAAAGTAAAAAAAATGATCTCACAGTTCTGACATTTTAGCAAATTGTTCACACAAATTGTTCAATTTCTTCACGCAATTCTGAGTTTATATCTCACAATTCTTACATTTTGCACATTTCTGACTTTTTTCGTGTAATTCTAAGTTTTTATATCACAATTTTTACATTTATACGCAATTCTGACTTATTTCTCTGAATTCTGAATTTATATCTCACAATTCTAACTTTTCTCACACTTCCGACTTTTTTCTTTGAATTCTGAGTTTATATCTCAAAACTATTTTTTTTTGTTTTGTTTTACAATTCTGACCTTTTTCTATGAATTCTGAGTTTATATATCACAATTGTGGCATTTTTCGCAATTCTGACTTATTTTTCAGAGTTCTGAATTTATATCTCACAAATAAAAATGTTTTTTTTTATATCTGACTTTTTTCTTAGAATTTCTAGTTTCTATCTCCAATTCTGACTTTTTATTTCAATTTCTGTGTTTATATCTCACAGTTCTGTCTTTTTCGTAATTCTGACGTATTTCTCTAAATTCTGAGTTTATATCTCACAATTTAATTTTTTTCTTTGAATTTACAATCTTCAATTGTGGCATTTTTCGCAATTCAATTTTTTTTTTCGATTTCTGAGTTTATATCTCACAAATCTGTCTTTTTCGCAATTCTGACTTTTTTCTTGGAATTGAGTTTATATATCACAATTCTCAAATTTTTGGCAATTCTGACTTTTTTATTTTTTATTTTATTCTGTTTACATCTTACAATTCTGTTTCTCTCTCTCACTCTGTTTTTCGGGCATGGAATATAAAAGGGGTTAATTGTGACATGTTATTTTTCTCTCAGAGTTTAAAATAAGTCAGAATTATAAGATAAAACCATATGTTTTTATTCCATGGTGGAATAAGCTTCCATAACTGTTGATTTAGAAATGTAACAGAGAGTTTCTTGTTTTTGTCATGAAATATTCAGGTCTAGTAGCTGATGAAACGCATCTGAGGACAGCAGTTTTCTTTATATGAGCGTGTGTTTTGTGCCATCTGTTCTCCGTCACGCGTTACTGAACCAGGTGTGACTCTACAACCTGTGCATCACATCCAGTTCATCGTCACTGTGTTTTTGTTCTGAATAGCCATGAACACGAGCGATGTACCACCAGATGTTTTGTTTTGATTTCTGCTGCGTTGTGTCTTCACCTGTGTCCTGATTGGCTGCGATTGTTTCACATCAAACATGCGTCATGTCCATGGTCACATCTGCACACCTGCGAAGAAGAACATCAAGTCCATCTCATAGTTCACCCCCAAACCCCAATTAGATTAGACTTTTTTAAAGACAATTAATGCGCAATCATTTTATGCACATCATAATTTTTATGACATTTAAAGTGATAGAAATATGAGTGTTACTCTAACGCAAGCAAGTTATTGTCAGCTGTAAAGTATATTTGTAGAGTACAAATGAAATGTGTATAACTGATTATTTATTTATTTAGCCAAACCACTTTGGAATTTTATATATATTGATGAGTAATATTAGTTTAAAATTTTATTTATTTATTTTTTAAGTGTTGCGTTTTTGTTTAAAAATTATTTATTTTTAAATGTAAATTTTTTATGATTTAATTATAGTTTTTTTGTACAATTTACCGTAAATCTTTTTAATTGTAGTAAAAATATTGTCACGTGATGGGCTAAAGCTGGGCGTTTCTTTGCAGGATTCACGAAGTTGAGACGCGCTGTTCACTCTGAATCTTAAATCTTTCTCATGCATCTAATGATTAAATCAGTGTTATTATTGATAGTATTATCACAGATTTCCAGTCAGTCACATCTGATACGGGCAATAACTTTGAAATCACACTCTCTCTTTATATAATGTAAATGTGTGTGTTTGAATAGCAGTATAAACACTTGAATCATCGCTCCACGACGCAAACCTGTAATGTGTGTGTGTGTGTGTTGTGCACGTGATGTTACAGAGATTCACTGTTTTGATGTCATATGTTTGTATTTATTTAGCTCTTTTCTTGTGCTGGACGACAAACCTGTACTGCTTGATGTGAGAATATAATGAGAATAAACACAATATCACTGCAATGTCTTTTATATCACTGTTGCCTCATTACTATATAACATTATTATTATATACTTTTAAAAGGGTTTAAGTCTGTTATTAAATTCCAATGTGAAATTAAACGTATTAAAAACATTTAGAAATAATGCATATACTTTATAATGGTATATTGTGGTAGATATAATATCCTATAAATAAATATGTCTAAAAACAGAAAAGTGCATTATTTATCGGTGTTCAAACCAGTTTTTCTACTTTTCTCAAATTATTTAAATTCATAAAATTTTGAATAAATGCACAGCTAAAAGATTATATATTCTTATATTAAATAATGTATATTTTTTATTAAATACACATTTACACACTATACACTCACACATCTTTATATAATATATAAAATAGAAAAAAATTATGTTTATCTCCTGTGAATTTTTCAGTCATTTTATGAGATTCTGGAGGTTTAAACCAGTTTATCTACATTTCTAAGTGATTTTAATTCATAAATTCATAAACATCCAGAAGAAATCTTGGCATCTTCCACAAAATACTGCTGGATATTCTTGGATAAATGCCGTTTATTTCCTCATGTAATATACAATACAACCATCCGTTAAATCAAAAAGACCACAGCAAACGCAGAATATCAAAACATTTAAAACTTTATTATAAAAAAAGCACCTCTACACTTTAGTGGATCAACGGTTAAAAGACGTGTACAAAAATAAAAATCAATCTAAAGAAGCGAAAAACAAAAACCAGAACACCTGTGTTATTGCTGGAGTCGTTAAACATGTACAGAAAGAAAAAACCCAAATAACCCTCCACCCGTCCCACATCAGAGATGCTGCATCACACACAAACACGCTCTACTCATCATCATCATCATCATCTTCCTCCTCGTCCTCATCTTCCTCTTCATCATCATCGTCATCATCATCATCAGCCTGGGCCTTTTTAGTCGAGCCAGTCGGTCGGCCCGGCCCCCTTTTACTAGCTCCGCCCCCTGCGCGGTACGCCGCCACATCCTGCCAATCACAGAGCGTTCAGTCTCAAGCCACGCCCACATGATTAAATAAACATGATGGCTCACCTTCTCGTATTTCTCACGCAGTTTGACGGCCTTCTGCTCGAACGGCGCGCGGTCGGACAGGCTCTGCTTCGACCACATCTCGCCCAGCTTCTTGGCGATCTCACCGATGGACAGATTCGGGTTCTCGCTCCTCACCGTCGGCCGGTGCTCCGAGCAGAAGACGAAGAACGCAGATCTGCGCAGAGGAGAACCCTTAAAATCACTCAGATCTGGAGCTATGCAGAATAACCATCATTTGAATAACAACAATAATTATAATAAAGTAGTATATAAAAAAATATTGTATATTTTATAAGTTCATTCATCTCCCATTTCTACTTTTCTCAGTCATTTTAATTCATACCTATTTTTTTTTAAAGTAAATTAAAAAAAATTCTAAACATTTAAAAAAAAAATGTATTCATGATATATTATTAAATGTTTAAGTCATTAATTTTTAATTTTATATATTTGTTTTATTTTATATAAATTTATTATAAAATTTTATCTCTGTTTTTTTCCATATTTTTACACGAGATACTGGACGGGTTTTTCTACTTTTTTATTTTTAATTCATAAATGTATTTTAAATATAATATAAAGTTGTTACACAACAGGAATGTGATATATATTTCTATTGATGTAACAAGATGTGTGAACTCCGTGTGTGTGTGTGTGTGTGTGTGTGACGTACGGCGGGCGTTTCGGGGCGTTTGGGTCTTTCTTCTTGCGGCCCGTCTTCCCGACTCCTTTGGGCGGCACGTAACTCTTCATCTCGTTATCGTAGCGAGCTTTATCCACTTTGGCCATGTCTTCAAACTTACTCTTCTCTGAAGCGCTCAGGGACTGAAGGGACAGAGGAGCAGCGGTTAGTGACATCATCATCATCATCCTCATCTTCCTCAGTGTGACGCTCGCTCACCTTCCATCGCTCCGAGCACTTCTTGGAGAACTCGGAGAAGTTGATGGGAACGTCGGGACTCTTGCGTTTGTGCTCGTCGCGATACGTCTGCACGAAGAAGGCGTACGCAGACGTCTTTCCCTTGGGTTTGTTCGCGTCTCCTTTCACCATCCTGATCACCGGACAGAAAACACCACACACTCCATACTCACATATACAGGAACACACTCATTAAGAATTGATTATTTCATGTTTATATGTACGTATATATAGACACAAATGACTAATAATAATAATAAAAAAACATTTTTACATAACTATACAGAAAATGTATGGTACATTTAAATATGCATTTGTAGATTTACATTTATATTTGTGTATATATATATATATATATATATATATATATATATATATATATATATACACATACACACATATATTAGTGCTGTCAAACCATTAATCGCATTCAAAATAAAAGTGTTTGTTTACATAATATATGTTTGTACTGTGTATATTTATTATGTATATACAAACACATTCATGCATTTCGAATATATTTATATGTATATATATATTTATATTCTTATATATACACACACATGCATGTGTATTTATATACATAATTAATACAGACATATGCACGCATATATTATGTAAACAAAAACTTTTATTTTGAAACGTGATTAATCGTTTGACAGCACTAGTATATCACATATGAATACACAAAATAATGCTTTTAAATATATGTGTGTATATGTAAACAGATACATGAACGCATAAAAATGTATATATAATTAAACATATATTTTAACTATAAATATATAGAATAAAAATATAAAAATATATTTATAAAATACATATTCGTATATTGTGCATATGTAAATACACACACGTTCCTAGAAATTAATATATTATATATTAAATATATTATATTTTAATATTTTGTATATTAACTAATACTTACACACACACATACACACATACACACACACACACACATATATATATATATATATATATATATATATAATTTTATTTTAGTATATATTGGCGTTTATGTGTGTCAGTGGTGTTTTGTAACTTATTTGATCTATTATAGCTGTTTTGTTTTCATATACTATGTACATAAAATAATTCACCTTGCGAAATGACTGAATTAGGTCGGATATCTGCCATTACATGCGACGCAATGTAATGTTTAATTACTAAAACACTCAGATTCACGGCCTTGAACACTGAATATAGAATTGAGGGGGTGGGGAGCAAAAAATTAATTGGAATGCATGAATTAAAATAAAAAAATTTTTATCTTTCTTTTATGATCTTTAAGCACTTCTGTTCCTGTCGGTCGCTGAACAAAGATTCCTCCATTTTTCCTTCCCGCCTAATTCCCTCCCTCCCCCATCTCTCCACGCAAACACATTATTTTGCACAGATACGATAAATTAACAAAATGCACGCGCGTGTTCGAATCACCAAACGCGTATTTTTAATGATTTAAAAGGTGATTTCTGAAATCTAGCAAACCTGCTCTTTATTCTTCGCACAGCTGAGCGCGTCTCCCTCCGAGCTGCTACGTCTACCACGTGACCACTCGAGATGCTGTGCGTGCGTGAAGACGCACGAGACTGACGGCAGCCTGGACTCGGCGGCTGATTGGCTCCGCTCGCGATCGGGGACGTCCAATCAGCGAGCGCCCACAGAGGAATCCACAGAGTTGATTGGCGGACTGAAACCGTCGGTGTGGTTCAAATGGATGTAAACAAAAAAAAAAAAAAAAAAAAAAGAAGTGTAGCCTGAAATCACAAAAGCGATTCTACAAAGTATAATGTTATTCTTTTGTAGGGTATTGAATTCTTTTTTTTATTATTTAAATATTATTATTATTATTATTATTATTATTATTATTATTATTATTATTATTATTATTATTATTTTAATCCACTTGTAATGAAAAATGTTAATATTGTTAAAAACAATGCATGACAAATAAAATAGTTTTTCAAGAAAACATTATATAAATTTTTTAATAGTTGTTAATTGCATTAATGTACGTAAAAATGAGGTAAACTATAATATTAACCACACAAAACTTCACAAGATTGCGAAATTTTCTCTCTCAAAATCTGGACATTTTTATATCAATTGCTAATTTCACTTGAAATAACATCGCAGTTGCAGTTAACTTTTAAAAAATATTTGTATTCCCTGTCGAAAATTAGCTTCCATACCACAAATACAGCTGAATTATAATGATTTAAACAATAATATAACTTATTATCATTATTAATTATAACATAATTAGTGCTTATTAGTTTGTACATAAAGGTCGAAAGTGATTTTACATTTTACATGTTGAGTCATTTCTCCTCCGCTCCGTTGGGCGGCGTAAGAGCGCGTGCGCGCCCGAGCCGCGTGACGTCACACACAAACAATCGGAGAAGAAGCGCGGACAGATCGGCGTTAATATTCAAAATTCTGCTCTTATATTGTAATAAATACACATGTGACAGCCGCAGCAGAAGCGAGTCCCTGTTCAGACGGATGGAAGAGTTTCTGAAGCACTTCAACAGCGACAGCAGAGCGGTACATTCACATGTATTTGCTTGTAATATAGATACGTTACTGAGGGTCTGTTCACTGCTGTTCAAAAGATTTGTGATGTGTTTTACAGAAGTAACGTTATCTTCTGTTCTTCAAGACTGTATTTATTTGATCAGAAATACAGAAGAAAAACAGTAATATTGGGAAATATTATTACTATTTAAATCAGCTGTTTCCTATGTGGTTATCTGTTAAAGTGTAATTTATTTCTGTGATGCAAAGCTGAATTTCCAGCATCATTCCTCCAGTCTTCAGTGTCACATGATCTTCAGAAATCAGAATAATTTGATGATTTATTATAAATATTAATATAATGTTTTTCGAAACCGGTGATACTTTTTTTCAGGATTATTTGTTGAATAAAAAGTTAAATAGAACTTTTTAAAATAGTATTTAAATATAGTAAAATATTTAAAATAGTAATCTTTTGTCACAATATAAACTACCGTGAAAATTACTTTATTTCGTTCTTTCTTTTTTTTCCGAATAAAATTAATGCTTTTATGTGTTAAATTGATAAAGGTGAAAGACACTTGCATTAGAAAATATTTTTATTTTAGATAAACACTGTTCTTTTTAATCTTATTCATCAGTGTAACCTGAAAAAAAGTATAAATAAATAAATAAATAAAAATTAAGCAGCACAACAGTTTCAGCTCTGATAGTAAATCATCATATTATTATGATTAACAGAGATTCACACAGAAAACAGCTGATTTACATTATAATAATATTTCACTATTTTTACTTTTTTTATCAAATCATTTTAAAACACATTACACACCTCACTGATCCCAAACTTTTGAACAGCAGTGTGAGTGTGTGTGTTGTATAAGGTACTGATGTATATGTGTGTGTATGTGTGTTGTATAAGGTACTGATGTGTGTGTGTGTGTGTTTCAGGAGCAGCGCTGGCTGTCTGCGGTGTATGAGGCCGTGCAGCAGCAGCTTCATCCTCTCATCGATGTGTCTCTGGGTCTGTCTGTGGCTCGTCTGTCTCTGGCCGTGGTGTCGAAGGTGCAGACGCTCGTGGGCTCGGACGCTGGTTTACCTGTCAGCTACAGGTGAGTGTGACGCTCACAGATCTATCAGAGTGCTGTAATGTGCATCGTGTGTTTCTGTCAGGTTTGTGTCTGTGTCGGAGCTGATCCGGGATCAGAGAACCGCCTGCTGCAGCAGCCTCCGCTGGAGCTCCGCCCACTACCAGGAACAAGCCAGGGGGGCGGAGCTAAAGCTGCCCGCTTACAAAGCTCTCCCACGTGACAACCTGCTTCTGATTGGCTGTCTGTGTGACGGACGGGCCGCGGGGACGAGTGACGGCGTCTGGAGGGTGAGGGATGCGGGAGGAAGTGTAGCGTGTGCGGTGAGTGGACAGGAAGTAGATAAATCACAGCCTCATTCTGGAGCCGTTAAACTCGTCTGATATATTGTAGATGACAAACTTAAAAACAAAACAAAATTAGAAATTGAGTAAAAATCTGAGTAGTTGCTAATTAAAAATTACTTTCTGAAACGAGTTGTTAATGCTAAAAAAATGCATTTAAATACAGTTTTAAAATATGACAATATTATATAAAAAAATAATAGATTAATAAAACAAAAATTTTAATTAAGTTAAAACTAAAATTACTCAAATTAATGTAAAAATACATTTAAATACAGTTTTAAAATATATCATAGTATTGTATTTTTTAAAACCTAATAGATTAATAAATTAATAATACTAAAATTTACATGTGAACTGAAAATATTGAAGTTTGTTAATGCTAAGATTACTAATATTCAAATAAATCTAAATGTAATTATTTAATATCCCATAGTATTATATTAAAAAACCGAATAGATTAATAAATTAATTAATTTTTTTTAGTAAAAGCCAATTCAAAATTATTGATTTAATAGTATGTAAGTAGTTTGTTGGAATACTAAAATGACTAAAGCTAAATTTGAAATAAATATTGTTTACACGGAGAATAATAATGATCGAAGATAACATGGGCTCATTCAGAATATTTATAAATATTATAAAAGTTTATTAATCATTTGCTGAAATACTAATGTCTAAAATAAAATAAAATAAAGATAAAGCTAAATAGAAATGTTGATAATAATGACAGAATTTATGATAGAATTAATAAAATCTAAGAACTGAAAAGCTTATTCAATATTTGAATCAGTGCTTTAGGATTCACAGTTTCAGTGATCATTTATCACTTTTAATTTTTTCCATATTTTGACAAAATATGACTTCTTATCCGTCTTTCTGTGTTATGATTATCCATAAAGCGCTGTATATAATCTGTTTCTGGTGCAGATGCTGAAGTCGTCTTGTCTCTGGTTGGGGAGGCTCATGCTGTTTCCCTCATGGAACTACATCCCCCATAATGCACCAGCTGCGGGTTACCTAGAGCTGCTGGACCCTCCGGTGTGTGTGACCCTGGAGGCCATGGCCTTTGACCCCGGAGGAGCGCTGAGCGAGGTCCTGAGCGTGACGCAGGCAGCTGAGCTCCTCAGACAGAGGTGAAGCAGCGCTGGGTTTGAGACGGGGATGTGTTGGATCAGGAGCGTGACGTGTGTGTGTGTGTGTGTGTGTGTCAGGTGCGAGGGTCAGGGCTGTGTGTGTGTCAGCGGTCAGGTGAGCGTCGTCTGTCCTCTGCTGCTGATCCGTGGGAAGCAGTTCTTCTGCCTCGTCCTCAGAGAAGAAGGATGTTCAGTGCCTGTGTTCATCAGCGTGAGTCTGAATCAACTGAATCAAAGTCTGACTCACTTAATGAACCTTAAGATTGTTTATATACTGTTTATTCATATTTAGAAATTTTACTTTTAAGTTTTAGTTATGTAATGTGCTTTTTCAATATTTATATATAGCTTTAATATTTTTATTTAGACTTAAACTTATTTAAGTTAGTTGCCAAAATACCATTTTTTAATTTTGTGTAAGTTTAGTTTTTTTTAGATGTAGTATATTTATTATTTATATTACATATTATTTATATTGTGCATTATTAATTATTATTTCTATATTATATTATTTTATTAATTATTATTATTATTTTATGTATATATATATATATATATATATATATATATATATATATATATATATATTTATTTATTTCAGCTTTATTTAAATTACCAAATATATTTTTATATATATATATATTTTTATATTTTAGCTTTAACACTGATATACACTGTCATTTATATTTCTATATTTCTATGATAAAATATAATGTAATATTTTTGTTTACATAATATTTCTATTTATATGTATTTACAAATATTAATGCTTTTCTACTTCACTGATTAAATTTAAATGTATGCATTTAGCAGACGCTTTTATCCAAAGCGACTTACAGTGCATTCACTAAACTAGTTTTTTCCTCAAATATGAATGCATTCTTTGATTTCTGTCATTAATAATGGTTTTATTGTCAGATGACTGAGTTTGCTCTGTGGTGTGTGTTCTGTCAGGAAGCCAAGCATCAGTTCTGGAGGCAGTGTGTGTGTGTCGGTCAGAGCGTGTGGATCTCGTCTCTGCGTGTGTGTTCACTGCAGGGGCTGGAGGGCCGGCGTGTGCTGATGGACAGCTGTCAATCACGCCTCCATCCTCAGCCGCAGCTGCAGGAGAGCTGTGAGGATCCAGACACACACACAGACTCCACCAGCGCAGACACACACCTGTGCTCCGGCTCCGGCTCCGGGGTCCGAGTCAAGCGCTCCACGCTCATCAGCTTTAAAGTACTCAACCAGACTCTTCACACTCTGTGACTCTCTTACTTCATTACACTACTGCTCAGAAATCAAGAAGTCTCTTCTGCTCATCAAAGCTGCATTTATTTAATCAGAAATACAGGAAAAACATTTAATATAGTCAAATATTATTATGATGTAAAATTACGTTTTTATATTTTAATATACATTAAAATCTAATTTATTTCTGTGATCAAAGCTGAAATTAATTTAATTTTATCATTACTCCAGTTTAAAGTTTGTTTTCAGGATTCTTTAATTAATAAGAAGTTAAAAGAACAGCATTTATTTAAAATAGACATCTTTTCTAACAATATAAACTATAGTTCAGTAGCTTGGGGTCAGTACATTTCTATTATTTCTTTTTTTTTTTAAGAAATTAAATTCTTCAGCAAGCATGTGTTAAATTGTTAAGTGATAGCAAAGATTTAAATTGTTAGGAAAGATTCATATTTAGAATAAAAGCTGTTCTATTTTAGTTTAAATTCTTCAAAGAATCCTGAAAAAAGTATCAATATTTGTCAGTAATAAATGATCATATTATTCTGATTTCTGAAGATCATGTGACACTGAAGACTGGAGGAATGATGCTGAAAATACAGCGGAGCATCACAGAAATAAATTACACTTTAACACAGATTCACACAGAACACAGCTGTTTTATATTCTAATAACATTACTGTTTTTTCCTGTATTTTTGATCAAATTAATTCAGCCTTATTGAGCAGAAAATATATATTTTTTAAAAACTACTTACTAAGTCTTACTAATCCCAAACTTTTGACTGCTAGTTTTTGGGGAAAAAGACAAAAACTGCCTTTTTAGTAAACAAGCATGACCTTTGACCTGTGCTGCGACCGGTTTCTGTGGTAACGGTGTGTCTGATTGACAGGGAACCGTCACAAAGATCTTGAATGCAGAGGCGGGGCTTTATGAGCTTGACGGACAGGCGGGGCTCTGTCTGGCCTATCAGCCGGCTCAGAAGTGCTGCGGCGGCTTGAGGCCGGGGGCGGAGATTCAGGTGAGCGTGATGTCATCAGCAGCAGGTTCAGATCAGACTTCAAAGATCCAAACATGCGAGAAACATTTCTGTGTGTTGTCTCCAGCTTCACAACGTTCACTTCCTGTACCGCGCGTCCCCGTTCGCTCCTCATGTGGTTCTGTGCGCGTGTCTGCGCTCCAGTCTGCAGGTCACTGCCTTCAGCCGCTTGAGCTCCGAGGTGGAGGTGTCGGGGTCACACGGGCCGCTGCGCTGCCTCCTGCTGGAGAAGAACCTGGGCGCGTCGCAGTATCTCTGGCTCTGCTACTGTCAGAACGCCATCGCTGAGAGGTGAAGCTTCAGGATCATCACTAGTGCTCACACACATCAACCACATACTAACGCCTTGAGAACTTTATTAACACACAAATAAGTGTTTAACTGGGCAAATGACCCAACTGTGAACCGGTGAAGATGAGCACAAAGAGGAGGAAATACTGTAGAAGTAGGGATGTAACGATTCAGTCAACTCACGATATGAGATTTAAGACAAATTATTAAAACATTGTGTCCTTTCCGATTACTGCTTGGACAAAATGCTGCACGTTTCTTTGTGAAATTGAAATATAACACTATAATAATAATAATATACTATTATTGCTCTTTTGTTGGTTGTAATTACTTTGTTGTCCTCATTTGTAAGTCATTTTTGATAAAAGTGTCTGCTAAATGACTAAATGTAAATATAATGTAAAAATAATGCAAAATAAGGCTTCGTCTGTGCTCTTTCCATTTAAAATTATAGGCATCCACTGCATTTTAATCATGATCTAAACAAAGATGCTGCGTACATGCAACATGAGCAGTTTATAATCTAAATTAGATTTAGTTTCGAAAAATGAAGCAAAAACAGAATGATTTGACACCCCAAATACTGTAGTGTATCACCTCAGTGTTAGCAGGCAGTGTCTCGTTATTAACCTGCGTGTGTGTGTGTGTGTGTGTGTGTGTGTGTGTGTTAGGTTGTGTCCACGCTGGGTGAGAGCGGAGCGAGTGTGTGTGGTCGCCGAGCGGCTGCTGGACTTTGTGTGTGAGGCGGAACCGAAAACCCCAAAAAAGAGAAACATTTACAGGGAGATGATACAGGAGCCACACCAGTGCCCTGTTACCACGGTAACACACACACACACACACACACACACACACACACACAGACACCCTGTTATCACCATAGCTTACAAACACCCACACATGCCCTATTAGCCTAATATAAACCTATGTCCTATATACCACAGCCCTGTAACCACAGTAACGCCCACACGCCCTGTAACCACAGTAACGCCCACACGCCCTGTAACCACAGTAACGCCCACACGCCCTGTAACCACAGTAACGCACACACGCCCTGTAACCACAGTAACGCACACACGCCCTGTAACAACTGTAACGCCCGCAGGCCCTGTAACCACAGTAACGCCCTAACGCCCTGTAACCACAGTAACGCACACACGCCCTGTAACAACTGTAACGCCCGCAGGCCCTGTAACCACAGTAACGCCCACACGCACTGTAACCACAGTAACGCACACACGCCCTGTAACAACTGTAACGCCCGCAGGCCCTGTAACCACAGTAACGCACACACGCCCTGTAACCACAGTAACGCCCACACGCCCTGTAACCACAGTAACGCCCACACGCCCTGTAACCACAGTAACGCCCACACGCCCTGTAACCACTGTAACGCCCACACGCCCTGTAACCACTGTAACGCCCGCAGGCCCTGTAACCACAGTAACGCACGCATGCCCTGTAACCACAGTAACGCCCACACGCCCTGTAACCACTGTAACGCCCACACGCCCTGTAACCACAGTAACGCACGCATGCCCTGTAACCACAGTAACGCCCGCAGGCCCTGTAACCACAGTAACGCCCGCAGGCCCTGTAACCACAGTAACGCCCACACGCCCTGTAACCACAGTAACGCCCACACACCCTGTAACCACTGTAACGCCCGCAGGCCCTGTAACCACAGTAACGCACGCATGCCCTGTAACCACAGTAACGCCCACACACCCTGTAACCACTGTAACGCCCACACGCCCTGTAACCACAGTAACGCCCACACGCCCTGTAACCACAGTAACGCCCACACGCCCTGTAACCACAGTAACGCCCACACGCCCTGTAACCACAGTAACGCCCACACGCCCTGTAACCACAGTAACGCCCACACGCCCTGTAACCACAGTAACGCACACACGCCCTGTTACAACTGTAACGCCCACACGCCCTGTAACCACAGTAACGCCCACACGCCCTGTAACCACAGTAACGCCCACACGCCCTGTAACCACAGTAACGCACACACGCCCTGTTACAACTGTAACGCCCACACGCCCTGTAACCACAGTAACGCCCACACGCCCTGTAACCACAGTAACGCCCACACGCCCTGTAACCACAGTAACGCACACACGCCCTGTAACCACTGTAACGCCCGCAGGCCCTGTAACCACAGTAACGCACACACGCCCTGTAACCACTGTAACGCCCGCAGGCCCTGTAACCACAGTAACGCCCACACGCCCTGTAACCACAGTAACGCACACACGCCCTGTAACCACAGTAACGCACACACGCCCTGTAACCACTGTAACGCCCGCAGGCCCTGTAACCACAGTAACGCACACACGCCCTGTAACCACAGTAACGCACACACGCCCTGTAACCACAGTAACGCACACACGCCCTGTAACCACTGTAACACCCGCAGGCCCTGTAACCACAGTAACGCACACACGCCCTGTAACCACAGTAACGCACACACGCCCTGTAACCACAGTAACGCACACACGCCCTGTAACCACAGTAACGCACACACGCCCTGTAACCACTGTAACGCCCGCAGGCCCTGTAACCACAGTAACGCACACACGCCCTGTAACCACAGTAACGCACACACGCCCTGTAACCACAGTAACGCACACACGCCCTGTAACCACAGTAACGCACACACGCCCTGTAACCACTGTAACGCCCGCAGGCCCTGTAACCACAGTAACGCCCACACGCCCTGTAACCACAGTAACGCACACACGCCCTGTAACCACAGTAACGCACACACGCCCTGTAACCACTGTAACGCCCGCAGGCCCTGTAACCACAGTAACGCACACACGCCCTGTAACCACAGTAACGCACACACGCCCTGTAACCACAGTAACGCACACACGCCCTGTAACCACTGTAACGCCCGCACGCCCTGTAACCACTGTAACGCCCGCAGGCCCTGTAACCACAGTAACGCACACACGCCCTGTAACCACAGTAACGCCCACACGCCCTGTAACCACAGTAACGCCCACACGCCCTGTAACCACTGTAACGCCCGCAGGCCCTGTAACCACAGTAACGCCCACACGCCCTGTAACCACAGTAACGCCCACACGCCCTGTAACCACAGTAACGCCCACACGCCCTGTAACCACTGTAACGCACACACGCCCTGTAACCACAGTAACGCACACACGCCCTGTAACCACTGTAACGCCCGCAGGCCCTGTAACCACAGTAACGCACACACGCCCTGTAACCACAGTAACGCACACACGCCCTGTAACCACAGTAACGCACACACGCCCTGTAACCACTGTAACGCACACACGCCCTGTAACCACAGTAACGCACACACGCCCTGTAACCACTGTAACGCCCGCAGGCCCTGTAACCACTGTAACGCCCACAGGCCCTGTAACCACAGTAACGCACACACGCCCTGTAACCACAGTAACGCCCACACGCCCTGTAACCACTGTAACGCACACACGCCCTGTAACCACAGTAACGCCCGCAGGCCCTGTAACCACAGTAACGCCCACACGCCCTGTAACCACAGTAACGCACACACGCCCTGTAACCACAGTAACGCCCACACGCCCTGTAACCACTGTAACGCACACACGCCCTGTAACCACAGTAACGCACACACGCCCTGTAACCACAGTAACGCACACACGCCCTGTAACCACTGTAACGCCCGCAGGCCCTGTAACCACAGTAACGCACATACGCCCTGTAACCACAGTAACGCACACACGCCCTGTAACCACAGTAACGCCCACACGCCCTGTAACCACAGTAACGCACACACGCCCTGTAACCACAGTAACGCACGCATGCCCTGTAACCACAGTAACGCACGCATGCCCTGTAACCACAGTAACGCCCACACGCCCTGTAACCACTGTAACGCACACACGCCCTGTAACCACAGTAACGCACACACGCCCTGTAACCACAGTAACGCACACACGCCCTGTAACCACAGTAACGCACACACGCCCTGTAACCACAGTAACGCCCACACGCCCTGTAACCACAGTAACGCACACACGCCCTGTAACCACAGTAACGCACGCATGCCCTGTAACCACAGTAACGCACGCA
This sequence comes from Carassius gibelio, assembly GCF_023724105.1. NCBI lineage: Eukaryota > Metazoa > Chordata > Actinopteri > Cypriniformes > Cyprinidae > Carassius > Carassius gibelio. The sequence continues at coordinate 24,877,225 of NC_068393.1, forward strand.
TGCCCTGTAACCACTGTAACGCACACACGCCCTGTAACCACAGTAACGCCCACACGCCCTGTAACCACAGTAACGCACACACGCCCTGTAACCACAGTAACGCACGCATGCCCTGTAACCACAGTAACGCACGCATGCCCTGTAACCACAGTAACGCACACACGCCCTGTAACCACAGTAACGCCCACACGCCCTGTAACCACAGTAACGCACACACGCCCTGTAACCACAGTAACGCACGCATGCCCTGTAACCACAGTAACGCACGCATGCCCTGTAACCACAGTAACGCCCACACGCCCTGTAACCACAGTAACGCACACACGCCCTGTAACCACAGTAACGCACGCATGCCCTGTAACCACAGTAACGCACGCAGGCCCTGTAACCACTGTAACGCACACACGCCCTGTAACCACAGTAACGCCCACACGCCCTGTAACCACAGTAACGCACACACGCCCTGTAACCACAGTAACGCACGCATGCCCTGTAACCACAGTAACGCACGCATGCCCTGTAACCACAGTAACGCCCACACGCCCTGTAACCACTGTAACGCCCACACGCCCTGTAACCACAGTAACGCACACACGCCCTGTAACCACAGTAACGCACACACGCCCTGTAACCACTGTAACGCCCGCAGGCCCTGTAACCACAGTAACGCACATACGCCCTGTAACCACAGTAACGCACACACGCCCTGTAACCACAGTAACGCACACACGCCCTGTAACCACAGTAACGCACACACGCCCTGTAACCACAGTAGCACTATTACCATAATAACATATGTTGATAAAGGAAACAGCATACAAATTGTATTACAAACATGTTTTGCAGAAGTGATGTTAATAATCTATGAATTTATCATTAACTTGTTCCTTTTCAGATATTTATTAATTTAAATAAAATCTTGGGAATGAATGAAGGAATGCAACCCTTTTCTTTCAGGAATTACATTCCTGTTCTTTTAAACACTGAATGATTGATTGTGTGTAGTAATCATGAGTCTGTGTGTCTCTGTCAGTTCTGTGTGTGGTGGCCGTCTGCGGCGCTGTGGTCAGTTAGGCAGCTGTCTGATTGGATGAGGCGTGAGGTTTGGGAGTCTCTCTCGCTGCCGTCTCTCCTGCCTCCGTCTGCGGCTCACATGACGGCGCTGGAGCTGAACGCGGCTCTGTCCTGGTCCGTTCATCAGGTCCCGCTGACAGACGTGTCCCCAGAGTCACCGCTGTTAGTGGGGGTCCTGGAGCTGGACTCGACCCACGCCACACTGCAGCTCAGAGACCAAACACACACGCTCAACTGCCTGTGTGTCTCAACCCACCAATCAGGAGCCAGAACCGCACACATCAACACCGCCTGGCAGGGTAGCCATCATTAGCAATTCATTTAATTATGTATTGAGCGGTAGTGTCTGTTATATGGCATTAAGAGTGCTGTGTTTTCTGCCCTATTGGGACGGATGTTGGAGATAAATTGCTTATTTTGAATAAGAAGAAATGAGCGGTGGGACTAGTGGTGTTATTGTTAATAATATAAAATAAAATGCAAATATTAAATGGAAAAACTTTGAACTAAATATAAATTGTAAATATTGCCTTAGCAACTACGTTAAAGGGATAGTTCACCCAAAAATAAAAATTCCTTTGTTCATCTTCAGAACACAAATTAAGATATTTTTGATGAAATCCGAGTTCTTTCTGACCTTCCCAGAGAAAACAAGAATAACGACTTTATTCAACAATTTCTTCTCTTCGGTGTCAGTTTTTGACGTGTGTTTGCAAGAGTACTGTGTCGTTAATTTAGCTTTGTTTGCGCACACAAATTATTCTCATAGCTTCATAACAATACGGTTGATGTCACACGGACTATTTTAATGATGTCCGACTCCTTGCTGCTTTTCTGGGCCTTGAACCAGTCAGTTCCCTTCCTGTCTAAGATCAGAGAGCTCTCGGATTTCATTAGAATTATCTTAATCTGTGTTCATTTGTAGATCGCCTGTCAATCAAACTCCCTGTGAAGGGTCAGTGATTTTACTGCGGTCCAGATTGTTAGTTTAAGCTGTAATGGCTCATTACTTCTGCGGTGTGTGTGTGTGTGTGCAGGTTGTCTAGTGTGTGTGCGGCGGTGTACATTAGTCATGGAGAGGTTCATGAAGACACAGTTCCCTTCCTGGAAACACCTGGATCAGTCGACTTACATCAAACACAAACACTGCAGGTACACACACACTGGACCCAGCACACGAAACTTTCATATATTAACATATATTACTATTCCAATCACATATTATCATGAAAATAACAACACTTCAGGCAGATTTAAAATCATATAAACTTACACTATTAACAGTCACATCATTTTTCAGCCAGAGTAAACGTCTGTTTGATTACATTTTAAAAGATTAATTCAAATACTTAATTCGTTGTTTTTTGTTTTTTATTACCACTAGCATTGATTTCATAAGAATGCATTAAATCATAAATCAAATTAAAGTATTCGAGTTAAAGTATGAGACATGCTTTTTAAATATTTAAAATTTATTTTCAATCATCAAAGCTGAATTCAGAAATATTCACATGTAAAAAAAAAAGATTAAATCGGATTTTGGGACAAACTTGAACTGATTTCATAGGGCCCTAAATTTTAAACTTTTAAACTTTTCATAAATTGTACAAGTTTCATGATTTCAATTCATTACATGTGCCTTTTGGTTACTAAAGTTTAATTTACAAATGTAATCTGGAAAAACTGAATTTAGAGATTCTTCAGTTTTTTATAAATGTAACTTTTTAATTAGTCAAAATCAATTAATTAAGTTTAAAACTACGCCCTAATTAAAATAAAAAAAAGGAAAAAATTTAAACTTTTTTTAAAATCTATTCATTTATTTATTTTATTTTTTAATATATATTATATAATTTAAAAATAGAAATTATATATAATTTAAAAACCCCTTGCAAGGTGTGCTGCGTTAAGCTAACTGAGACTTGTTATAGCACTTGTATATTATTGCTCTTTTGTTAGTTTGTTAGTTGTCTGCTAAATGTCTAAATGTAATTTGGATGGGAACCTGGGACAGATCTTTATACAGGTGTGTGTGTGTGTGTGTGTGTGCGCAGGGTTTATCTTCAGCTGTGTGTGGAGGATCTGACCATCATCAGTCCGTCTGCTGCCATGAGCCGCAGAGAGCGACCCAGCGACGGCCCCGAGAGCGCTAAGAGACCCCGAGCCGACGCGGCCCCCGAGCGACCTCTGACCCCTGCGGCGTGTGTGAGTGTGCTGCTCAGACTGGAGTCCAAGCAGGGCGTGACGCTGCAGAACGGCTCGGCTCAGGCTCTCGGGCGGCAGTCGTGCTTCGTGTGCAGAGCCGTCTGTCTGGGAGACGTCCAGAGCTGGAGCAGAGATCCCACAAACGGCCGGACGCAGGAGCACGAGCGGCACGGAGACACTCAGAGGGTCAGGAACACATGTGATGCACAGCTGTGTTTTCAGCATCATTACTCCAGTCTTCAGTGTCACATGATCAGATTTCGTAGGGCACTAAAAATGTCATTTTGAATATCAAGCGTGTCTAGAAACATTATTATCGGTTCATCTTTAGAGACTCAGTATTGCACAACTGATTATGGATCAGTAGATATGAACTACAGTCAGACTGTAGTTTAGAGGAGGCTGATGGGATTATGTGTGTGTGTGTGTGTGTGTGTTTCAGATTGACCTGCACTTCATGGGCTCATGTGTTCGCTGGTTCCCTGTCCTTCATCCTGGATGTGTGTACAGAATAATCGCACGCAACACTGAGGTCAGATCATAAAGACAGGAAGTGACTCACGTGCACAGCTGTCAGTCACAGATCAGTCTTTAACAGTCTGTCTCTCTCAGGATGTGAGTGTGTTACAGGCCAAAGGGGTTCCAGCGAGGGGCGGAGTCACACAGCTCAGTAGCCCCGCCCTCCTGGTGCAGCCACAGTGGCGCATTCACAGCATCACAGAAGAGCTGCCTGATGTACAGGTGCGCACACACACGCACACACACACACACACACACACACGCACAGATGTTGATTGTGAGTGACCTTTGACCTGTGCTGCGTCCTCAGTCAGCTGTTCCTGTGCTCATGAGTGTGTCTGAAGTTCTCCACAGCAGGTGACGATCGTTTCACCGAACACATCTTCAGCTCTGAAGTCGTTAGCGTTATCTGTCCGTCACTGAGATCCGGTCTGTGTTTCACAGCTCCGCCCCCGAGATCGTCTCCTTTCGTGGAGTCATCACTCAGCGAATCACGTTGCAGGAGGACAACGGAACCAAACCCAGGATCCAATCGCTGACTGCTGCTGAAGGTCTGGCTCCGCCTCCAGGTTCACACACACACACACACATGTGCTGACGGAGTGGCTGTGTTTACAGGAGTCTCTTTCTCTGTAATCCTCCAGATGCAGGTGTAGAGCAGGATCTGCGTGTGCGTCTGACCGTCCAGGACGCTGATGGTCCAGGTCATGTGATCGACGTGTACGTGGATCTGTCGTGTGGCCCGTACTCGCTCGGTCTGATCGCCGGAGCCACCGTCTCTGTCCATCACGTTCAGCGCAGAGTCTCCAGGTCAGTGACACTTGGACTGCGTCAGTAAGAAATATCATTCATTAATTATAGCAGGTCTCAGCTGTGTGATTGTTAATATTGTTGCAAAATTTTAACTAATTAAAAAAATTAATGTAACAATAGAAAAAAGTTAATTTAATAATAAATGGCTTCATAAGACAGCTACAGTTTATTTTCACTTTGGTTAAGTGTCATTAAATGTACACTTAAGTCTACGATAAATCAAATCTAAGTATGACCAGCCCAACTGATTATCATACAAGATATAGATATGTTAAAAATGTTAAAGAAAATAAATGTGGTAATATTAAATATGTGTGGATAAATGAATGAATGCATAAATATACAAATAAAGGATTTATTATTATTTTTTTTTTTATAAACCAAAAGTGGCTATATTGCCAAATGCATTGAAATTTAGTGTAATTAACTTTATACTTCAATCTACAATAAATCAATGTTATTTAATACATATAAAAATAAATTAATGCATAAATCAATGAATTTTTTTTTTTAATAGAATAAAAATAAAAATAAAGAAAGAAGATTCTAAGTAAAGGAGGAAAAGTAATACAAAAATAAATCCAGGACTACATGTAATTAAAAAACAATTATATTTTTTAGCAAGTAATTCATTCCTTTATTTCCTTTAATTTATTTATTTGACATTTTTTGAGGTTTTGCCCTCCATACAGCTTTATATTTTAGGTATGTTTACTTCAAATGATATGGATTATATAGTAAATCTCAACAGCTTGATTGTTTATACCATTGCAAAATATTAACTGTATTATCATCCAACTCTAATCTGCTAAATGCAACTATGAGGCATGAAGATATCATAAACATTATCATCATGATTTTTGTTAAAGCTGCTTTGAATCAGGAAGTACTGGGAAAAGTTCTGAGCTGATGAGTCTGACTTGATCTCTAGTGATGTGTGTGTGTGTGTGTGTGTGTGTTTCAGAGCGTGTAACGTGTACTGTCGCTCTCTGCCCATCAGCTGTGTGAGTGTCACTGATCTGACGTCAGTCCGTTCAAGGCAAGTCACACACTTATTTACACACCTGTGTTTGTTTCAGTGAGGGTCAGGACTCTGATCACAGCTGACAACACACACACACGCACACACACACGCTCACACACACACACACACACACACACACACACACACACACACACACAGACACACACACACACACACTCACACACACACAGACACACACACACACACACAGCAGAGAAATAAAGAGTACAGGTGACTTCATGATAATAATAATAATAATTGTGATGGATAAGTGATGATATCAGTTCAGTTGTTAATGTGTTGTGGTGAATACTGTAGTACAGTGATGTTTTCTCTCTGTAGGTCAGGTGTGGCTCCGTCTCCTCCTCCCATGATGCTCTTGGGCGAGTGGGCGTCGGGCCGGGCGCAGTGCTGTGTGCTGGCTCAGGTCAAAGGTCACGTGGTGTGTGTGTTGTCTCTGCGGCTGCAGTGGACGTGTTCTCTCTGCGGGAGCATCTTCAGACAGGTCCGGATCATTTATACAGTCGAGACTATGCAGGGTTATTTAACTTCCTGGACCTAAACCTCTTTTAGACTTTGCACTGTTTATTTCATTTGTGTCTTTGTTCTGTTGTGTTTTATTTTCTGCGGTTTGAATGTTCATGTTATATATTTCGGTTGCATTTGTGAGTTAATAAAAATGTAGATGGTTGTTTAAAATATGAGCATAATATCGTAACATTGATAAATCGATCGATATACTGCAGAATTGTGTGGTAGGGTGTATCTGAGAATCGATGTCATATATCCGTGACGGACCATCTCCGATCTACATCTGTGTGCAGCATTACTTCCTGTCCGCCCTCTTTTCAGCCGTGTTACTGTCAGAAGTATTCTTCATGGTTTTTGACCCCGTGACCTTTTTCGTTCTCGCAGACGTCCTGTGGCCGAACTCACCCTCCATGTGACTCGACCAGCGCAGTGTTTCAGGCCGAGGCCAAGTGAGTGTGTGATAGTGTGAGAAACACGTCCTGATGATTCAGCCACTGATCACGTGTGTGTGCGTGTGTGTGTGTGTGTGTTTGTGTGTGTGTGTGTGCGTGTGTGTCTCTGTGTGTGTGTGTGTGTGTGTGTGTGTGTGTGTGTCTCTATGTCTCTGTGTGTGTTTACTTCTCTATGTGTCTCTATCTCACTGTGTGTGTGTGTCTTTATGTTTGTGTCTTTGTGTGTCTGTCTGTGTGTGTGTCTCTTTGTGTGTCTTTATGTCTCTGTGTGTGTCTCTATGTGTGCGTCTGTGTCTCTGTGTGTTTATGTGTGTGTGTTTCTGTCTCTGTGTCTCTATGTCTCTGCGTGTGTTTGTGTGTGTGTGTCTTTGTCTCTGTGTGTGTGTGTGTGTCTCTGTCTTTCTGTGTGTGTGTGTGTGTGTGTGTGTCTCTATGTCTCTGTGTGTGTCTACTTCTCTATGTGTCTCTATCTCACTGTGTGTGTGTGTCTTTATGTTTGTGTCTTTGTGTGTCTGTCTGTGTGTGTGTCTCTTTGTGTGTCTTTATGTCTCTGTGTGTGTCTCTATGTGTGCGTCTGTGTCTCTGTGTGTTTATGTGTGTGTGTTTCTGTCTCTGTGTCTCTATGTCTCTGCGTGTGTTTGTGTGTGTGTGTCTCTGTCTCTGTGTGTGTTTGTGTGTCTGTCTCTGTGTCTCTTTGTGTGTCTGTCTCTGTGTGTGTGTGTGTCTCTTTGTGTCTTTATGTCTCTCTGTGTGTGTCTATGTCTCTTTGTGTGTGTGTGTGTGTGTGTGTGTGTGTGTGTGTGTCTCTCCGTGTGTCTCTCTCTCTGTGTGTCTCTGTCTCTGTGTGTGTGTGTGTGTGTGTGTGTCTCTTTGTGTCTTTATGTCTCTCTGTGTGTGTCTATGTCTCTCTGTGTGTGTGTGTGTGTGTGTGTGTGTGTGTGTGTCTATGTCTCTGTGTGTGTTTGTGTCTCTCCTTGTGTCTCTGTCTCTCTATGTCTCTCTGTGTGTGTGTGTGTGTGTGTGTGTGTGTCTCTCTCTCTCTGTGTGTCTCTATGTCTCTCTGTGTGTGTGTGTGTCTCTTTGTCTCTTTGTGTCTTTATGTCTCTCTGTGTGTGTCTATGTCTCTTTGTGTGTGTGTGTGTGTCTCTCTCTCTGTGTGTCTCTATGTCTCTCTGTGTGTGTGTGTCTCCGTGTGTCTCCGTGTGTGTGTGTGTGTGTGTGTGTGTTTCTGTATGTGTCTCCGTGTGTGTGTGTGTGTGTGTGTGTGTTTCTGTATGTGTCTCCGTGTGTGTAGGGTGGTGGTGGAGGATGGCTCTGCTGATGCTCACGTCTGGTTCTCTTCTGACGCCGTCTGCGACCTGCTGAAGTTGAATGCGGGTCAGTGGGAGGGGCTTCAGAGACACGTTAAGGTCAAAGGTCATGTGAAGGTGTACACACGAGGACGCAACATGGTAAGAGTTAAAACACCTCGCGTAAATGAGTGCTTCCATATAATCATTCACTGTGTGTGTGTGTGTGTGTGTGTGTGTGTGTGTGTGCAGACGTGTGACGAGGACCCTGATGACGCTGTAGTTCAATATCTGAGCCGTTTGTGCTCCAGCACCGCTGTGTGTCGACCGATTCACCTCACCTGCCGACTGCGAGCTCAGAGAACGGGTAAACACACACACACACACAGTCATGTTTTAACCATGTATCTGCAGTAGGGCTGTACCCACTGAATGCTAAATGAAGTGTGTGTGTGTGTGTGTGTGTGTTTCAGGGAAATCTCAGCTGAGGAAACTTCATCGAGGACAAACTGAATTCATCTGCAAATTCACACCTTCACTTCAGTTACACTGCCAACACGTACACACACAATAACCCCCCCCCCCCCCACACACACACACTGATACACAATGACTGGCATGCAGCAGACCCGTGTCATGTGATCAGATGCTGCTCACTGTTTTATGTGTTCAATGTTCTGCTGCTGTTTTGGAGCTCTTATCAACATAATAATAAACAGAATTATGTTTCAACATTTGTTGAGTTAGATTTATAGATTTGAATGTCTTGAGTATCAGCTTGACACCTGTCATCACTAGCCAATCACAGAGTAGGAAAGCATGTTGGGCGGGGCTCCTGACAGATGAGCTCTCAGGGGGCGGAGCTTGCAGACGGTCAGTGATCAGACACACAGCAGCAGGACAGCAGGTATGTCACACATTAAAACACTTCTAGTTTCACTGGGTTTCTCATGTGTTAAGGTTTTTGGAGGTCTGATATCTTCTCACGTCACTCGTAATGTCAGTTGTGCTCGTTAAATGTTCATTTTAACGGCTCTTATCAAGCACACACAGACCTGTGTGTGTGTGTGTGTGTGTGTGGACATTGGCTCTCTGTGTGTGTGTGTTTGTAATAGAAATCAATATGTGCAGCAGGAGAGTAAATACAGCTTCAAAGGCAGAACGAGGATCTTCTGAAGTTCTGAAATCACACGAGGGAGAAACTTCCAGAGCTTCTGTTGGTGGTTTAGTTAGTGGTTTGTGGTTCGAGGTTGAGTAAAATATATTTTTTAGGAGGAATATGTCTCAGTTCTGGTCTCATATCGTCAGTCTGCTGCAGATTCATTCGGCTCGTGAACTCATGCAGAGATTCCCAAACGTTTGGTCACTTTTTAAGCTCAAACATTTGCTTGAAGCCCTGTGAGATATTAACTTAATATTTTAATAATTTAACAACTCACTCATTCACGTTATCGGTTCTCTGATGTCAGTTATGATATGCAGGGTAACAAATCTTTTTTTTTTTTTTTTAGAGATTCTATTTTTTTTTAATTGTGATTTTACATTTTTATTATTTAATTAATTACTAATAAGTATTTTATTTTTGTGATAAAATTTTTTTATTTTAATTAGACATTTTTATATTTTAATAATTATTTAATACTTTTTTTATTGTTTAACAATTTTTTAAATTCTTTTAAATCATTTGTTTCAATTTTACTTTTTTGCAATTTAATACATTTTTAGGAAGTTTTATTTTGAAAATGTATCGTTTAATTTTACATGTTTGTGATTTAATGTGATTTAAGTGTTTTATTTTAATTTATTTTAAAATCATTTATTAAATTTTTCATTTTTATATAATTTGTTTGTATTTTATTTTTACCTTTTTATGATATCACTTTTTTTAGTGTAGAATTTTCATTTGCTTTATCATATTTCATATTTTCTAGCTTGTTTAAACTAATTTCTGTGATTTTAAACTGAATCTTCAGATATTTTTCCTCTCCAACATGTTTAAATATTTTAAATCACTGTATGTTTTGTCTAGATGTGTTTAGAGTTTTTCTTTGGTTTCTCTGTAGGTTTTGAAGCTGCTGGAACAAACAAATAAACCTTAAATATAAGAATAATGCACTTTTGATAGATTATGTCACATGTTTTTCATAGAAGCTTTTCAGTTTTTCATGTTCTCGGAGATGTATTTTTGAAGGCTTTTTGTGGTCAATGGACTGATTTAAGCTACACAAATAAATGTTTGATGTTCTTTAATACGACGCTGGTCCTCAGCTTGTGTGTGAGTGTGTAATATTAATAGCCCTTTATATATAGATGATAACTTTGTTTAGTGCTCCTATGAAAGTTATTGGTATGACTTTGTGAAAATGTAACTACAATACTCAGTGGAATAGCATAGACGTAACCAGTGTTGGGGGTATCGCAAAAGTAATGGGAGTTACATAATCAGATTACTTTTTTCATGTAACTAGTAAAGGAACGCATTCATTACTTTTTAATTTGCAAGAAATGAATCAGAGTTACTTTTTTAAACGGGTTAAGCAGGTTACTTTGTTTTCCCATATATTGACTGACAAGTCTCCTGGTTCCATATTGGGAGAAATCGGAAGAAAAAAACTGATTTAGTATTCATCAAACAAATTAAACCAGTGTAATTCATACTCAAAATATGCCACAAACCTGTAATTAATAACACCAATGTATCTAATCCCATTTTATTAACCAGTGTCATTAATGATGACCGATGATCCAGTTTAACCATACTAATGAGCAAAAATGACATATACACTAATAATCGTTCTTCATAGTTTTTTTTTTTTTTTTATTGCTGAAGAGTGTTGAACCTTCTTCTCCTGTGTTCTACTGTACAGATGAGAATATGTGTGTGAGTGAGTGTGAGAATGTGTTTGAGTGAGTGAGTGAGTTAGTATATGTGTGTGTGAGTGAGTGTGAGAATATGTGTGTGAATGCGTGTGAGTGAGTGTAAGAATGTGTGAGTGAGTGCGTATAAGTGAGTGAGAATGAGTGCGTGAGTGTGAGAATGTGTGTGTGAGTGAGTGAGTGTGAGAATGTGTGTGTGAGTGAGTGTAAGAATGTGTGAGTGAGTGAGTGCGTATAAGTGAGTGAGAATAAGTGTGTGAGTGAGTGTGAGAATATGTGTGTGAGTGAGTGTGAGTATGTGTGTGTGTGAGTGAGTGAGAATATGTGTGTGAGTGAGTGCGTGTAAGTGAGTGTGAGAATATGTGTGTGAATGCGTGTGAGTGAGTGTGAGAATGTGTGTGTGAGTGAGTGAGAATATGTGTGTGTGAGTGTGAGAATATGTGTGTGAGTGTGTGTGAATGCGTGTGAGTGAGTGAGAATATGTGTGAGTGAGTGTAAGAATGTGTGAGTGAGTGAGTGCGTATAAGTGAGTGAGAATAAGTGTGTGAGTGAGTGTGAGAATATGTGTGTGTGTGAGTGAGTGAGTGAGAATATGTGTGTGAGTGAGTGTGAGTATGTGTGTGTGAGTGAGTGAGAATATGTGTGTGAGTGCAAGAATGTGTGAGTGTGTGAGTGCGTGTGAGTGAGTGTGAGAATATGTGTGTGAATGCGTGTGAGTGAGTGTAAGAATGTGTGAGTTAGTGCGTATAAGTGAGTGAGAATGAGTGCGTGAGTGTGAGAATGTGTGTGTGAGTGAGTGAGTGTGAGAATGTGTGTGTGAGTGAGTGTAAGAATGTGTGAGTGAGTGAGTGCGTATAAGTGAGTGAGAATAAGTGTGTGAGTGAGTGTGAGAATATGTGTGTGAGTGAGTGTGAGTATGTGTGTGTGTGAGTGAGTGAGAATATGTGTGTGAGTGAGTGCGTGTAAGTGAGTGTGAGAATATGTGTGTGAATGCGTGTGAGTGAGTGTGAGAATGTGTGTGTGAGTGAGTGAGAATATGTGTGTGTGAGTGTGAGAATATGTGTGTGAGTGTGTGTGAATGCGTGTGAGTGAGTGAGAATATGTGTGAGTGAGTGTAAGAATGTGTGAGTGAGTGAGTGCGTATAAGTGAGTGAGAATAAGTGTGTGAGTGAGTGTGAGAATATGTGTGTGTGTGAGTGAGTGAGTGAGAATATGTGTGTGAGTGAGTGTGAGTATGTGTGTGTGAGTGAGTGAGAATATGTGTGTGAGTGCAAGAATGTGTGAGTGTGTGAGTGCGTGTGAGTGAGTGTGAGAATATGTGTGTGAATGCGTGTGAGTGAGTGTGAGAATATGTGTGTGAGTGAGTGAGAATATGTGTGTGTGAGAATATGTGTGTGAGTGTGTGTGAATGCGAGTGAGTGTAAGAATGTGTGAGTGAGTGAGTGCGTATAAGTGAGTGAGAATAAGTGTGTGAGTGAGTGTGAGAATATGTGTGTGAGTGTGAGAATATGTGTGTGTGTGAGTGAGTGAGAATATGTGTGTGAGTGAGTGTGAGTATGTGTGTGTGAGTAAGTGAGAATATGTGTGTGAGTGCAAGAATGTGTGAGTGTGTGAGTGTGTGAGTGCGTGTGAGTGAGTGTGAGAATATGTGTGTGAATGCGTGTGAGTGAGTGAGAATAAGTGTGTGAGTGTGAGAATATGTGTGTGCGTGTGTGAGTGCGTGTGAGTGAGTGAGAATATGTGTGTGTGAGTGAGTGAGAATATCAGTGGGAGAATATGTGTGTGTGAGTGAGTGGGAGAATATGTGTGTGTGAGTGAGTGAGAATGTGTGTGAGAATGTGTGAGTGAGTGCGTATGAGTGAGTGTGAGAATATGTGTGTGTGAGTGAGTGTGAGAATATGTGTGTGCGTGTGAGTGAGTGAGAATGTGTGTGAGTGAGTGTGAGAATATGTGTGTGTGAGTGCGTGTGAGTGAGTGAGAATGTGTGTGAGTGTGAGAATATTTGAGTGAGTGTGTATAAGTGAGTGAGAATAAGTGAGTGTGAGAATACTTGTGTGAGTGTGAGAATATGTGTGTGTGAGAATATGTGTGTGAGTGCGTGTCAGTGAGTGAGAATATGTGTGTGAGTGTGTGTGAGTAAGAATATGTGTTGAGTGCGTATAAGTGAGTAAGAATAAGTGTGAGTGTAAGAATATGTGTGTGAGTAAGTGTGAGAATATGTGTGTGTGTGTGTGAGTGTGTGAGTGAGTGCTTATAAGTGAGTGAGAATAAGTGTGAGTGGGTGTGAGTGAGTGTGATTGATTGTGAGTGAGTGAGAGTATGTGTGTGAGTGTGAGTGCATGTGAGTGTGAGAATATGTGTGAGTGAGAGTGAGAATATGTGTGTGCACGTGAGTGAGTGAGAATATGTGTGAGTGAGTGTGTGCAAGTGAGTGTGAGTGAGTGAGAGTATGTGTGTGAGTGTGAGAATATGTGTGAGTGAGAGAGAATATGTGTGTGCACGTGAGTGAGTGAGAATATGTGTGAGTGAGTGTGCACATGAGTGCGTGTGAGTGAGTGAGAATATGTGTGTGGGTGAGTGTGAGAATGTGTGTGAGAGTGCGTGTGTGAGTGTGAGAATGTGTGTGAGTGTGTGCGTGAGTGTGAGAATGTGAGTGTGAGTGAGTTTGAGAATGTGTGAGTGAGTGTGAGAATATGTGTGAGAATGTGTGTGTGAGTGTGAGAATGTATGTGAGTGAGTGTGTGCGCGTGAATGAGTTGTTAGTGTGAATGCGTGTGAGTGAGTGAGTTTGAGTGCATGTGAGTGAGTGAGAATATGTGTGTGAGTGAGTGTGAGAATATGTGTGTGTGTGAGTGAGTGAGAATATGTGTGTGAGTGTGAGAATGTGTGAGTGAGTGCGTATAAGTGAGTGAGAATAAGTGTGTGAGTGTGAGAATATGTGTGTGTGAGTGAGTGTGAGAATATGTGTGTGAGTGTGTGTGAATGCGTGTGAGTGAGTGAGAATATGTGTGTGAGAATATGTGTGAGTGAGTGTAAGAATGTGTGAGTGAGTGCGTATAAGTGAGTGAGAATAAGTGTGTGAGTGAGTGTGAGAATATGTTGGTGTGAGTGAGTGTGAGAATATGTGGGTGTGAGTGAGTGTGAGAATATGTGTGTGAGTGAGTGAGAATATGTGTGTGTGAGTGTGTAAGAATATGTGTGTGAGTGCAAGAATGTGTGAGTGAGTGTGTATAATTGAGTGAGAATAAGTGTGTGAGTGTGAGAATGTGTGAATGCGTGTGAGTGAGTGCGTATAAGTGAGTGAGAATAAGTGTGTGAGTGCGTGTGAGTGAGTGTGAGAATATGTGTGTGTGAGTGAGTGTGAGAATATGTGAGTGCGTGTGAGTGTGAGAATATGTGTGTGAGTGCGTGTGAGTGTGAGAATATGTGTGTGTGAGTGAGTGGGAGAATATGTGTGTGTGAGTGAGTGAGAATGTGTGTGTGAGTGTGTGTGAATGCGTGTGAGTGAGTGAGAATGTGTGTGAGTGAGTGTGAGAATATGTTTGAGTGAGTGCGTATAAGTGAGTGAGAATAAGTGTGAGTGAGTGTGAGAATATGTGAGTGTGAGAATATGTGTGTGTGAGAATGTGTGTGTGAGTGAGTGAGAATATGTGTGTGAGTGAGTGAGAATATTTGTGTGAGTGTGAATGAGTGAGAATATTTGCGTGTGCACATGAGTGCGTGTGAGTAAGAATATGTGTTTGAGTGAGTAAGAATAAGTGTGTGAGTAAGTGTGAGAATATGTGTGTGTGTGTGTGTGTGAGTGAGTGCTTATAAGTGAGTGAGAATAAGTGTGAGTGGGTGTGAGTGAGTGTGATTGATTGTGAGTGAGTGAGAGTATGTGTGTAAGTGTGAGTGCATGTGAGTGTGAAAATATGTGTGAGTGAGAGTGAGAATATGTGTGTGAACGTGAGTGAGTGAGAATATGTGTGAGTGAGTGTGTGTACATGAGTGCGTGTGAGTGAGTGAGAATATGTGTGTGGGTGTGAGTGAGAATGTGTGTGAGAGTGCGTGCGTGAGTGTGAGAATGTGTGTGAGAGTGCGTGCGTGAGTGTGAGACTGAGAATGTGTGTCAGAGTGCGTGCGTGAGTGTGAGAATGTGTGAGTGTGAGAATGTGAGTGAGAATGTGTGTGTGAGTGAGAATATGTGTGTGTGTGTGCACGTGAATGAGTTGTTAGTGTGAATGTGAGTGAGTGAAAATATGTGTGTGAGTGAGTGTGAGAATATGTGTGAGAGAGAATGTGTGTGTGAGTGAGTGTGTGCGCGTGAATGAGTTGTTAGTGTGAATGCGTGTGAGTGAGTTTGAGTGCGTGTGAGTGAGTGAAAAAATGTGTGTGAGTGAGAATATGAGTGTCATGATTCTGCCCTCGTGTCCTTGATTTTTGCTAGTCTTGAGGCAGGATCATGACAGACCCGTGTTTTGTGTACAAGCGCATGGCCTTGTCTTTGGGCCATGTGCTTGTGTTGTCTCGTTCCCTTGCCCCGCCCCCCTTGTTAACCTAGTCGTGTCTTGATTGTCCCATCTGTGCCACCTGTCGTGTCTTGATTGTTCCCCCTATTTAGATCTCCTAGTGTGCTCTGTCTTGCGTCGGTTCATTGTTTCACATATGTATTCCTACTGGTCAGTCTTGTGAGAAGTTTACCCTTGTAACCCCCTTTGAGAAGTCTTTGTATTAACGTGAGTGTTTGTTTGTAGTTAGTGTTTGAGAGTTTGTTTTTTCATGTCAATCCTGTCCTGTTAAGTTGTTTTGTTTCTGGCCTAGCCGTTGTTTTCCCCCTCGTGGGTTTTGTTTTTCCCTTTTTGTATAAGAAATCCTGTGTTGAGTTACTTCCTGTCTGCACCTGAGTTCCTCCCTTGCAAACCCTGACAGAATGAACCGACCAAAAAGGAACTCAGCAGGCAGGAGGTCCCCCGAGCTCCAACACTTGTTGGAGTTCCGTCGACAATGTTGGAGGTCATCCCCCACCGACAGGAAGGGGGTCACCCTCCCATACTCGCCCGAGGGGGAGTGGATCCTTCGGAATTATGCCCGGCTGTGGGAGAGCATCTCCCAGGAGGAGCCACAGAGGTCCCCCCCACCTACCCAGCTGCCGGCGATCCCAGAGGGTCGTGTCCTGGCCGTGGCAACCCTGGGGGATCAGTTAGGTCCCTCCCAAGATCCTGAGGCACCTCCCACTACCTTAAGTCTCCCCAACAAGCGAGGGAGACGGTTTTCATGGGAGTCAGCTTCAGAGTCTTCGGCGTCCGAGGCTGCCCTGCCCGAGACCAAACTCCCCCAACCCGCCTCTGACCCAGCTGTAGCCTCTGCACCGCGCCCGAGGAGGAAGAGGAGGAAGAAGGGGCCTGCCGGTCCTGTGACCCTGTCTCCTCCCGTGCCAGCAGCGGTGAGCGCTGGCGTGCCCGTGCCAGCAGCGGAGAGAGCTGGCGTGCCCGAGCCAGCAGCGGTGAGCGTGCCCGAGCCAGCAGCGGTGAGCGTGCCCGAGCCAGCAGCGGTGAGCGTGCCCGAGCCAGCAGCGGTGAGTGCTGGCATGCCCGAGCCAGCAGCGGTGAGCGTTGGCATGCCCGAGCCAGCAGCGGTGAGCGTGCCCGAGCCAGCAGCGGTGAGCACTGGTGTGCCCGAGGCGGCAAAGAAGAAAGCCGTATTCAAGTCGGCAGTCGTGAGAGCGGAGGAGAGAGCCGCGGCCGACTCTGCAGCAAAGACTCTTGTACAGTCGGTCTCATCTCATAAGGAGATGCCTATTATCCTAGCTGCTAAAGCCTTTTCTGATTATTTGTCCCGTCTTGTCCAAATTTTAGAAATCCCCGTCAGTCCTGTCTTGTCCCCTGACCCTGTCCCCAGAAGTCCCAAGTGTCCAGCCGTTGTCTCCCCGTGTCCTGTTGATGTGGCCCCGTGTCCTGCTGATGTAGTCATGTGTCCCGTTGATGTGGCCCCGTGTCCCGTTAATGTCCCCCCGTGTCCTGTGGTCCCCCCGTGTCCAGTAGATGTTGTCCCCCCGTGTCCAGTAGATGTCGTCTCCCCGCGTCCCGTAAGTCTTGCCCCGCGTCCCGTAAGTGTTGCCCCGCGTCCCTTGTCTGCTCCTGTCATGTCCCCTGTCAGTTGTCCCGAGACCCCTCCCCGCCCCTCACCACCCAGACCTGCCCGTACCCCCCGTCGTCGGCCTTCGTCCTGTCCTCCTAAGATTCCTACCCCTCCCACCCGCCCTGGTCTGTCCCCCATGAACTTTGTGGTCCCGCCCCCTCCCCTTCCCTGTTTGTTTTTTTTGATTTGTCACCCCAACCCTGCCGTTGTGTATTCATGTTTGCCCTTGTTGTTGTTCGTCATGTCTTGTTGGTTTGTGTCTGTGTCCCAGTCTGTCATGTCAGTCGTGTCCCGTGTTTGATGTTCCCTTGAGGAGCGTCTGGAAGCCGCTCCTTAAGGGAGGGGTTCTGTCATGATTCTGCCCTCGTGTCCTTGATTTTTCCTAGTCTTGAGGCAGGATCATGACAGACCCGTGTTTTGTGTACAAGCGCATGGCCTTGTCTTTGGGCCATGTGCTTGTGTTGTCTCGTTCCCTTGCCCCGCCCCCCTTGTTAACCTAGTCGTGTCTTGATTGTCCCATCTGTGCCACCTGTCGTGTCTTGATTGTTCCCCCTATTTAGATCTCCTAGTGTGCTCTGTCTTGCGTCGGTTCATTGTTTCACATATGTATTCCTACTGGTCAGTCTTGTGAGAAGTTTACCCTTGTAACCCCCTTTGAGAAGTCTTTGTATTAACGTGAGTGTTTGTTTGTAGTTAGTGTTTGAGAGTTTGTTTTTTCATGTCAATCCTGTCCTGTTAAGTTGTTTTGTTTCTGGCCTAGCCGTTGTTTTCCACCTCGTGGGTTTTGTTTTTCCCTTTTTGTATAAGAAATCCTGTGTTGAGTTACTTCCTGTCTGCACCTGAGTTCCTCCCTTGCAAACCCTGACAATGAGTCTGAGTGTGTTTGTGCAAGTGAATGCGTGTGAGTGAGTGCATGTGAGAATATGTGTGTGAGTGAGGGTAAGCGTGATTTCACTAAGTACAACATGTTCTTGGATCAGTATCCTTGTTGATCCTGGAACAACATTCCAAACAATCAATCAGAATTGAGATATAACTTTTCAGAAAATGTCTGTTTTAGGCTTATAACCAGAGTTTGGTACTTCTACACCCTTCTTAATCAGTTACCATGCCCCTCTGATTTTAGGAATTAATTTTGGGTAGTTTTAGGTTTAGGGGTAGGGATTGGGTAAAGTCTATATTTTTGGACAATAATGTTGATCCAGGATCATCAGAAGATGTTGATCCAGGAACATGTCTTACTTTGTAAAATCATCACTGTGAGTAAGTGTGTGAGTGTGAAAATACATGTGTGTGAGTGAATGGGAGAATGTGTGTGTGTGTGTGTGTGTGTGTGTGTGTGTGTGTGTGGAGAAGAGAGTGCATGTGAGAATATGTGTGTGAGAATTTGTGTATGTGAGTGTGTGTAAGTGAATGTGAGAGTATGTGTGTGTGTGTGTGTGTGTGAGTGTGCGAGAGAGTGTGTGAGTGAGTGAGAATGTGTGAGAATGTGTGTGTGTGGAGAAGAGAGTGCATGTGAGAATATGTGAGTGAGTGTGAGAGAGTGCATGTGAGTGAGTAAGAATATGTGTGTGAGATTTTGTGTATGTGAGTGAGTGTGTGTAAGTGAATGTGAGAGTATATGTGTGTGTGTGTGTGAGTGAGAATGTGTGTGAGAATATGTGTGTGTGTGTGTGTGTGTGGAGAAGAGAGTGCATGTGAGAATATGTGAGTGAGTGAGAATGTGTGTGAATGAGAATTTGTGTTTGTGTGTTATTGAATGTGAGAGTGTGTGTATGTGTGTGAGAGAGTGTACGATAGTGCATGTGAGTGTGTGTGTGTGAGAGTGACTGTGTGAGTGTTTGAGAGTGTGTGAGAATGTGTGTGTGAATGAGTGAGTGTGCATGTGAGTGAAAATATGCGTGTGTTTGTGTGTGTTAGAGAAAGTGGGTGTGTGTGTGTGTGTGAGAGTGAGTGAGTGAGTGTGTGAATGAGTGAGTGTATGAGAGTGTGTGAAAATGTGTGTGTGCTAGAGAGAGTGAGTGTGAGAGTATATGTGTGTGTGTGTGTGTGTTAGAGAAAGTAGGAGTTTGAGTGTGTGAGTGTGTGTTGCTGGTGTTCGGTGCTGGCGGGTGTGTCTCTGGTGCTGTGGTTTATCTGTCGCTGGTCAGCAGAGATAGACTGAGGAATGCAAGAGATGTTGGTGATGTCGTCAGCGCTGGGACTGATGGGAAATGAGCTCAAGCTCGGCTGATGTTGCATCACATCTGTTGACTTTACTGATCCGGTCAAAAACACAGGAGTTTCCAACATGACACAAATAATCAACAGTCAGAGTCCGTCTGTCATGATGTGATGCTGAGAGTATGTGTCAATGACAATTAAAGAGCATGAGACAGATGTTGTGTTTCGTACAGGTTATCACTAGCTATTTATTGTGAGGTATGTATAACTAGCTGTATATAAAAACAGTGGAACTCTGTTTAATGTCTCTAAGTGTGTGTGTGTGTGTGTGTGTGTGTGTGTCACAGGTGTTGAAGGATGATGGATTCTGTCACAGGTTTGATGTCTGGGGTAAGATTCATTCAATAATCTCTTCATTATTTCTTTCATCTGCTGGTCACCGTAAACATATATGCATTACTTTAAATTTTAAAGTCTTTGAACTTCTTCTTTCTGTTTTTGTATCTGGCAAATTTGGTTATTATTATTTAAGGAATATTTTCGGGTCAATGTTTTTTTTTACACACACACATATACATAAATGAATATATATATGAATACATACTATTTTATATCTACGTAATTTTAGATTTTTATTTCATTTTATTTGTATCAATTTAAACTAAATGAAAATAGTTAATATTATGTTGGCTTCTAGCTGGAATTAAAGTTTACAGTTTTTAAATTTCTTTTTATTTCAGTTAACTATTATTTTGTTTCCAGTAATTTTTTTAAATAGTTTTGATTTTAGTTAATTATAATAGTTAAAGACTATAATTCTCACGTGACTGTGTGTCTTTATTATTATTCTACTTAAAACAGTGATAGTTGAAATGTCCACTGTATGTTTATTACTGTAAACACATTTATTGTGCTTTTATTTTGGAGTTGATTGGCAGTTGATTGTGTGTGAGCAGGTGGCAGGGGGCGGAGCTCAGGCGAATGAGGGTGTGGAGGAAGGGGGCGGAGTCAGGCGGAGAGTCCCTCCTGTTGAGCTGAAGCTGGTCCCGCTGGAGGAGGGGTCAGAGGTCACGCTGAACAGTGACATGATGATCCTGCATCGGCAGATGGACCGCAGGAAAGCAGCCGTCTACCTCACATTGAGCGGCCTGCTGATCTTCACTACAGGTTTAACACACACACACACACACATTATATTTTTTTATAATGTTTTGCTCCTGCAGTGCAATGTAAGGTCATTGGATGATTCCAGTGATATGTAGTGTGCTGTAATGCTCTAGCATCAGTGTCTGGTCTCGTCCACAGCGTTCCTGCTGGGATACGTGGCGTTCCGTGGAATGTGTCGTCTGTGCGGGAATGAAGGGGATCTGATTCCTCTGAGTGACGCGGCGGGAGCTCAACACTCGCCCGAGGGAGGAGTCATGTACATGGCTGAGCTCAGAGAGATGCTGAAGAAATACCTGAAGGAGGAGAGGATTGAGAACACACTCAGGTCAACAGCTGCTGCTATTCACTGTCTGTCACTCTGAGACGGCTTTAGAAATAGAGTAAATCTGTAAATAGAAATAGAAATAAAGGTAACTTGACTAAACATTACATTAAAAAAGTCACATGAATGATTAATCTTTTTTAAAATGTAAAAAAATAAAACATTTAAAATTAAATAAAAAATTAATTTAATCATATTTTTTTATTACACAAAAAATATTTTAAAATGTAACAGTCAAAATATAACATATATTTATAATGTGTGTGTGTGTATAATTATAACACTTACTAAAAATTAAACAAAAATAATTTTTAAATAATTTGATTTATTTAAATTGTATAAAGTAAATAAAAAAAACATTTCTGAAGTCATAAAAATGTCTAATTAAAAGATTTCTTTAAAACAGCCAAAACAAAACAAAAATTCTAAAAATTAAATCATAACATAGTATTTTAAAATAAAAAATCTAAGTCAATATAAACACAAACAAATATTAAATCATAATGTCAAATTAAATCAAGTCTTTTAAATTAAAACAATAAAAGAATACAAAATATTTAATCATGAAAATGTAAAATAAAAATGTGATTATTGTACAAAAAATTGTAATAATTCATTAAATATTAATTTTTTAGTGTATAAAATCTTAAAATAAACCCACAAAGGTAAAATGTAAAAAAAAAAAAAAAATTCTTAACCAATTTACCAACATGACTGGTAAGAAGGCATGGGTGACCTTTGACCTGAGTCGTGTTGGTGTTGATGTGGTGTTCTGGTTCAGGCGTGTGAGCCGGGCGTCTCATCCTCCGGGGTCTTCAGAAGGAAACGCAGTGGCCAGAGAAATCCTCCAGAACCTGCAGAACCTGCGCATGGATCACACCTGGACCGACTCGCACTACGCCACGCTGCAGTTTCCCTCCAGGTGAGCATCTGTCTGCCATTCGCTGAGCCAGAGCCACTTCAGCCAATCACACGCCTGCCCTGCTCCCACAGGACGAAGCCCAACATGCTCTGGTTCGTCGATTCCGAGGGGGCGGAGCTTGAGGAGATTCCGCTGGACAGCGAGGGATACTGCGCCTACAGTGCCACGGGAACAGCCACGGTAACCCTGGCGACCGCATACACACACACACACACCAGTGCAGAGCATCAGTAGTGTGTGTTGAGTGTGTGTTGTTGTGCAGGGAGGTGTAGTGTACGTGAACTACGGCCGGCGCGAGGACTTCGAGCAGCTGCGTGTGCTGGGCGTCGCCCTCAACGGCTCCATCGCCGTGGCGCGGGTGGGAGGAGGCGTGAGCTTCGCTGAGAAGGTGTGGCTTGCTCAGGAGGCGGGGCTTGTGGGCGTGCTCATCTACCCTGACCCCGCCGACGTCCCGCAGGATCCACGGCGACTCGGCCTCCACAGCAACGCCGTCATCTCTGAACACGTACACACAGTGTATTTTATTTAATCTACACAAAACACTTACTAAAAATGTCCATTTAAAACATATTATTTTAAATTCAGTCAATCAAAATAAAGCGCTAATAATTGAATTACATAAATGTCAAATTAAAATTTATTATTTTAAAACAATGAGAGACACTGAAAAATTGTATTCACAAAAATACAAAAAATTTGATTTTTAAAACATTTTTATTTTTCATATTCCTGAGTCTTTCCTTAATAAATTATAGATAATTTAGTTATTAAAATTATAAATAAATTAGATAATTTTCTTATACAAATAATTTATTGTTTTATTCTTTTATTTTGAAAGAATATAAATTTATAAATTATTTATTTTAGAAAAATATTTTTATAATCTACTTTGTGCTTTTTTGTGAGAATTCAAAAATCTTATTTCATATTATTTTTTTAATGTTTTTATATTGCTAAAATATATATAAATAATTATAGTTTAAAAAAAATATTAAATAGTCTCTTTTTATTACTTTTTTCTTAGTTTTTAAGAGTTGAAATTTGCCAGAATTTGTCTGTTTTAAGACTTTATTTACTCCTTTTTAATAGATTTGTAGAAGTAGCTAAAACTGTACTTTTCATAAGATTTTTTGTAAATAAAAAAAAAAAAATGTCATAACATTTTGTATTAATAAAGTCCAAGGCTAGTCAAACTTCTTTAAGAGAGAATCCCAGCGCAGTATCATCAAACCTGCTGAAGTTGATCAGGTCCATGCATATCTGTTCTCTGAATGGTGTTAAAACGTGTCTGGAAATAATCATTTCCTGTCACCGCAGGTGCATCTGGGCTCTGGTGACCCGTTCACACCTGGATTTCCCTCCTTTAATCACACCCAGTTCCCGTCCACCCAGTCCTCAGGCCTGCCAATCATCCTGGCTCAGCCAATCAGCGCCAACGTTGCTTCCAAACTGCTCAGGTAAGCCACGCCCCCTTTCATTGCTCGACCACACCATCGGAATCAGGCGTTTTATGTATGTGTGTATGTGTGTGTGTGTGTGTGTGTGTGTGTGTGTGTGTGTGTGTGTGTGCGTGTTTCAGTCAGCTGTCCGGCACTAGTTGTCCGCGGGGTTGGCAGGGCCGGCTGCCGTACGTCCAGTGTGTTTTGGGGCCGGGCTTCACGGGGCCCGGCG